>NW_006777552.1:822183-835174 GCF_000442215.2 Lipotes vexillifer
GTACACACTGGTGCTTCTTAATTTTATTTTCACTTAATAATAACAACAATATCTTGGAGAACCTTTGAGTACATAAATAACATTCTCATTCTTTTTCTTTATTTTAATTTTAATTTTATATTGGGAGTATATATAGTTGATTAACAATATTGTGTTAGTTTCAGGTATACAGCAGAGTGTTTCAGTTATACATGTACATGTATTATTCTTTTTCAAATTCTTTCACCATTTAGGTTATTACAGAATATTAAACAGAGTTCCTTGTACTATACAGTAGGTCCTTGTTGGTTATCTATTTTAAGTATAGCAGTGTGTACATGTCAATCCCAAACTCCCAATCTGTCCCTCCCCCCCTTCCTCCCTGGTAACCGTAAATTCGCTCTCTAAGTCTGTGAGTTTGTTTCTGTTTCGTAAATAAGTTCATTTCTATCATTTTTTTAGATTCTGCATATAAGCGATATCATATATTTGTCTTTATCTGACTTACTTCACTTACTCATTCTTTTTCATAGCTGCATTTTATTAGTGATTATATATACCACAATTAAGATTATGCCCGTTCTGTAGCTACTGTACAGCTAGTACTGTACTGAATAATCTTGAGCTTATGTCATTTTTTACATACATGACTACATCTGTAGGATAAAGTCCTAGAAGGAGAATTGCTGGGTCAGAGAATTGTACATTTTAAATTTTGATAGATCTTGCCAGTTTGCTTCCATAGAGTGTGTGAATTTACCTTCCTATCTGCAGAAGTGCCTGTTTCCTCATACCCTTGTCCATACAGTGTACAAACATACGGTTTTGAGGTTTGTTAGCTTGGATTATGAAGTTCATACTGTGCCTATAGAATTTTTTTTTTTTCTGAAGTTAAATGGCCCTTAAAAGATAACAGGTTTGGGGTTCCCTGGTGGCACAGTGGTTAAGAATCTGCCTGCCGGGCTTCCCTGGTGGCTCAGTGGTTGAGAGTCCGCCTGAAGATGCAGGGGACACGGGTTTGTGCCCCGGTCTGGGAGGATCCCAAATGCCGCGGAGCGGCTAGGCCCGTGAGCCATGGCCGCTGAGCCTGCGTGTCCAGAGCCTGTGCTCCGCAACGGGAGAGGCCACAACAGTGAGAGGCCCGCGTACCGCAAAAAAAAAAAAAAAAATCTGCCTGCCAATGCAGGGGACACGGGTTCGAGCCCTGGTCCAGGAAAATCCTATGTGCTGCGGGGCAACTAAGCCCCTGCGCCACAGCTTCTGAGCGTGCGCTCTAGAGCCCACATGCTGCAACTACTGAAGCCCTCATGCCTAAAGTCCGTGCTCCGCAACAAAGAGAAGCCACCACAGTGAGAAGCCCGTGCACTGCAGCGAAGAGGAGCCTCGGCTCGCCACTACTAGAGAAAGCCTGCATGCAGCAACAAAGACCCAACGCAGCCAAAAATAAATAAGTAAATTTATTTAAAAAAAAAAAAGATAACAGGTTTAATTTTTAAAGTGTTTATGAGGTCTGGACATATAATGAAAAACATTCAAGTTCTAGTGTGTGATTATGAGAAGAAAGTGATTTTTTTAATTAAAAAATTTGAAAAATGGACATTATAGTTTTTAACCTAATAAACTTGAACAGCCTTACTAAATAATAGTTTAGATTGCGAGCTTTGAGACTCTGAATACAGTTAAATAGTTTATGCTAATGAAGTACTTGCCTGTATTTCTATCAGTGTGTACTTAGTTAACTCCCTTAAGTAAATTGTCTCGCTATTGAGGGCAGAATCAATAAACTTAATCTCTATAGAGACAGAAAGTAGATTAGTGATTGCTTATGATTGTTAGTGATTATTGGAGGAAGGGGAGGGTAATAGCTAAAGGATAACAGGGTGTCTTTTTGAGGTGATTAAAATGTTATAAAATTGACTATGGTAATGGTTGTAAATATCCGAATATGCTAAAAACATTAAATTGTGTGCTTTAAGTGATGAATTGTATGTTATGTGAATTATACCTCAAAGTTTTTTTTTTTAAACCTTTTCTTAGATCAAAATGGTGAATTGTTACTTAAATTTGCATTATTACTGGTAAAGGTGAAGTTGTTTTTTTTTTGCAAATTGTAATCTCCTATTTCTAAAATGGTTTTCTTGGGCTTGATTATATGAGTTCTCTTCTTTTTGAACTATTCTTCTTAATCTCCTACATTCATGCTCCTATCAACTTCTTAAATGTTAATGTTTCCCAGAGTTCTGTCATTGATCATCTCCTATTTCCCTGTGTTCTTTTTAGTTACCTACTTTTGCAAAAAATTGAGGTGTAATTCACATATCGTAAAATTCACCCTTTTTAGGCAACAAAACAGAAGTAAACAAGTGGGACTACATCAAACTAAAAACCTTCTGCACAGCAAAAGAAACCATCAACAAAATGAAATGACAACCTAAGGAATGGGAGAAAATATTTACAAACCATATATCTGATAAGGATTTAATATCCAAAATATTTAAAGAATTTAATAGCAAAAAAGAAATCTGTTTAAAAAATGAGCCAAGGATTTGAACAGACATTTTCCTAAAGAAGACATCTGTATAGATGACCAACAGGTACATGAAAAGATGTTCAGTATCACTAATTATTAGGGAAATGCAAATCAAAACTACAATGAGATATCACCTCACCTGTTAGCATGACTATTATCAAAAAGTCAAGAAATAAGTGTTGGTGAGGATGTAGAAAAAAGGAAACCCTCGTGTACTGTTGATGGGAATGTAAATTGGTGTGGCCACTATGAAAACAGTATGGAGGTTCCTTAAAAAATTAAAAATAAAACTACCATATGATCTAGCAATTCTACTTCTGTGTATTTGTCTGAAGGAAACAAAATTCTATCTCGAAAAAAATATCTGTATCCTTATGTTCATTGCAACATTTTACAATAGCCAAGACATGGAATCAACTAAACTGTCCATCAGTGGTTGGATGGATAAAGAAGATACAAGGTGTGTGTGTGTATATATACATAATACACAATGGAATATTACTCCACCGTAAAAAAAGAACGAAGTCTTGCCTTTTGCAACAACATGGATGGGCCTTGAGGGCGCTATGCGAAGTGAAATAAGGCAGTGAAAGACAAATACCATATGATCTCACTTATATGTGAAATCTAAAAACAAAACAAAGCAAAAAACCAAACTCGGGTGCCTAAAACAGATTGGTAGTTGCTAGAAGTGGGAGGTGGTGGAGTATGAGGGGGTAGGTGAAATGGGAGAAGGGGATCAAAAGGTACAAACTTACAGTTATTCAGTAAATGTCATAGGATATAATGTACAGCATGGTGACTATAGTTAATAATACTGTATTGTATATTTGAAAGTTGCTAAGACTGTAGATTTAAAAGTTCTCATCACAAGAAAAACAATTTGTAGCTGTGTGTGGTGATGGATGTCAACTTATTGTGGTGATCATATCACAATATATACAGATCATTATGTTGTACACCTGAAACTAATATAGTGTTATATGTCAATTATATCTCTGTAAAGAAAAGGAAAAAAATAAAATTCCAGATGAGGGGAAAAAACTCGCCTTTTTAAAGGGTACAATTCAGTGATTTTAAGTATATTCCCAAAGTTGTGTGACTATTATCACTGATTTCAGAACATTTGTATCGCTCCAAAAAGAAACCCATACCCATTAGCAGTCACTCTGCATTCCTCCTTCACTCCAGCCCCTAACATCTACTAATCAACTTTGCCTGTTCTGGACATTACATATAGGTGGAACCATACGATATGTTACCTTTAATGTCTAACTTCTTTCACTTAGCATAGTCTGTGCTCAGAGTTTATCCATGTTGTGGCATGTTTCAGTATTTTCTGTGCCTCAATAACAATCCATTTTACTTATTCATTCATCAGTTGATATTTGAGTCGTTTACAGTTTTTTTGCTATTGTGAGTAGCATTCACCTACAAATTTTTGTGTGGACATATGTTTTTTAGTTTCCTTGGGTGTATATATATATACCTAGGAGTGGAATTGCTGGGTCATGTAACTCTATGTTTAACATTTTGAAGAACTGTCATACTGTTTTCCATGGCTACACCATTTTACGCTCTAACCAATAATATGTGAGGGTTCCAGTTTCTCCACATCCTTGTCAAAACTTGTTACTGTTTTTTATTATAGCTATTCTCATGGGTGTGAATGTGCTTACTAGCCATTTGTTTATCTTCTTTAGAGAAACGTCTCTTAAAATTCTTTGCCCATTTAAAAAATTAGGTTATTTATCTTTTTATTGTTGAGCTGTAAAAATTCTTTGAATATTCTGGAAACTGTTTTATATGCATTGCAGATATTTTCACCCATTGCATGGGTTGTCTTTCCTCTTTCTTGATTAGTATCCTTTGAAGCACAACAGTTTTTAATTTTGATGAAGTCCAATTTATCTTTCTTTTCTTTTGTTGCTCTGCTTTTGTTATATAAGAAACCATTGCCTAATTCAAAATGTGATCTACTTTTATGTCCTTTTAGTTCTGTAGTCCTTTCCATGACCTATATAACCTAAAATATTTACATATGTTCTTCCTTGATCCTAACACCCATTCTTGACCTTTGAACATAGAGAGCAGATTATTTTAGCATTGTTAGCAAGTATACTGCAGTTTTTTGATAACAGGATTAATAAGGCTTTGGGATGTATTGGAATCCTAGTTGTGAAGTCATCTGTCTTTGTTACAAGAGTTGAAGGGTTCCTATTATATGTGTAGGTGTGCATATGTAGTATATGTCTGGGATTTAGAGGAACCATAGTAAGACAGCACAAAATCAAGCATAGAGAGCTACGTGGGAAGTAGAGTTTAAACTTGAATTATGGTAAAGATGATTTATTTTGGTTTGGTTTCTTTCATGATCATATCCTCAATATTATTTTAAAACAGATCAATGGCATGTAGTTCAGTTTATTAAAAACCCTTCCAGCTATACTAAATCGTCTGGGAAAAGAGGAAAATAAATTCATAAGAAGGTATTTCTTCTTAAAAAGAGAATGTAAAAACCCCATAAAATTACATCTGCATACATACTGAAAAATATGGATGAATTGATATGATATCTGGGATTTGCTTCAAAGTAATACAGTCGTGGTGGGAGGAATGGCAATAGGATTGGCCATGTGTTAAAATTAATGAAACTAAATGAAGAGTATTTGGTATTTATAGTATGTTTGCAATTTTCATAATAGATTTAAAATTTTTAAATAAAAACTTTTTAAAATGCCCCCTCAAACCTAATCTTTCTCTTTAGTTTCAGATCCACCTTCTAGATATTACCACATGGATTTCCTGCTGGTATTTATAATTAAACTCATCAAAATGGAATCCATTGCCTTTATCTCCAGATTTCTATATTTTCTGTGTGCCTTATATTGGTTAATGGAAGCACCATATACCTGGTTTCCCAAGATAGAAACTTCAGACATTGCCAACTTCCCTAATTCCTTGAAGATTTTTGCTCCTGACTCACTGTTATTCTCTCCTACCCTATTCCTATGATATTTTTTGGTAATGGCATCATTCATATATAAATGATTTTCTAGTACCCTCTCCTCTCAGTTCTTTGAACTGCTTTCCTCCCTCCCTCCTTCACTCCCTCTCTCCTTCACTCCCTCTCTCCTTCACTCCTTCCCTCCCTCCCCCCCTTCCTTCCTTCCTTCCTTCCTTCCAGTGATCTTACCCTTGGCCTTAATTAGCTCACTATATTCTATATTCCTGGCATCTTCATAATCTCAGTTTCAAGCATCCCAGTTTTCAGTCACCATATGCTGTCTTTCCAGCATATTCCCTCTAGTATCCTGACTCCACTAATCTTTTAACTCCACCAGGATTTATAATCCTACTACTTTTTATTGTTCCTATCTTTCCCTCATGAACTCACTTTCTAATAAACCCTCCCTTATATGTGTAACTTAAACTCCCTTGCCCCCTCTCTTGATCGGCAAAACCTCAGATCACTCCCTTCTACATGTTTTAAACCTCATTTCCCTTTCTAGGTTGTCTGAAAATGACTGGAGGGAAAAAATCATAATTATGCTTACTGGTCACAATTTAAATTCATGGCTGCTTTCCTTGAATGAGCAGTCATATCTCTAGCCCATTCATTCTTTCCTAGCTGACTTTTTTTTTTTTTTTTTTTTTTTTTTTTTTTTTTTTTGTTGCGTTATGCGGGCCTCTCACTGTTGTGGCCTCTCCCATTTGCGGAGCACAGGCTCCGGACGCGCAGGCTCCGTGGCCATGGCTCACGGGCCCAGCCGCTCCGCGGCATGTGGGATCTTCCCGAAACGGGGCACGAACCCGCGTCTCCTGCATCGGCAGGCGGACTCTCAAGCACTGCGCCACCAGGGAAGCCCCCTAGCTGACTTTTGTCATAAAATCCTTAGTGTTTATTTACTCACCCACACTCTCAGCAGATGACCTTGCTTCCCTTTTCCCCACTGAGAAATATAAGCAATCAGAAAAGAACTTTTACAAATTTGCTGTATCTAACCAAGTACCAGTATCTGCACCTGTAAATCTGCCTGCCTTACTTTGCCATGGATAAACTTTTTCTGTTCCCATTTTAGGCCAATTTCCTTTACTTGTTCACTAGATCCTATGCCATTTCACCTATCTAAAATTACTACTTCATCAGTTCTCTCTTTGTGCTGTATCAATATTTTCTTTTTTACTGAATTATTTCTATCAGCATATTGGAATGTTATTTCTCTCATCTGAAAAAGTGATAACTCTTAATCGCACTTTCACTTTTAGACATTGCTTTTATTTTACTTGATCTGTTAACAGCATTTGACACAGTTGATTCATTCTCTCTTCCTTGAAATACCTTCTTCACTTGACTTTTAGGACTTTACTCTTTGGATTTTTCTTATTTTTCTCTGGCAAGTTCTTGATCTTCTTTGCTGGTATCTCATTAACTCCCTGAGTCTATGCATTGAAGACCAGGATGTCTACCCTCATTCTCTTGGTGATCACATCCACTTTCCTTGCCTTAAGTACTGTCTATATCAGTGTTTTTCAAACCTTTTTTCATTATTGCCCTTCTCCAAAGAGCTGTTTTAAATTTTTTCCCCTAATCGCAGTGTCCCATGAAACTTTGATACTACATATACTCGTATTTGTTTATGTTATGTGCTTCTGTGACTCTACTTTTCTTTGTATACCTTTTGCTGTAGCCACACTGAATTTGCTATTTCACATTTTACCTTAGTAGTAAAAGGGTTTAAAGGAGTGATTATCTGTTCTCTTAATCCACATTGGCCAGGCATTAAAAGTAGAAATTTCTCTGGGTTAGAGCCACTACCATCATAGGTTTCCATTAGTAGAGTGGAGCAGAGATTGGTTGTGATGACAGATTCCTGGGAGAAGTAGTGACATTGCAATCATGGATTGAGATTTTGGCACAGGACGGGGAATGTGCCCTGTTTATCTTTGTATTCCTACTTCCTGATTATGTCCTCTACCATTTGAAAGAGAGCATATTAGTCTGCATAGGCTGCTATAACAAATAATGTTATAATGCTTTATAATGTTATAATGTTACAATGTTTTATAATGTTTTTGGCAGCTTTCTGAGTTATGTTTAAATTTTGTTAATAAATATATGCACAGATCTACATTACCTGGGTTACTGCTATTGGAAACGGTTGAAAAACATTCCAAAATATCCCTAGCTCTTGTTAGGATGTATTTAAGCATAACAGAAGATGATATGTACATGTAGATATAAAAAGTTCACAGAATAATGCAGCTATATTGGTATGGAATTCCCTTTTGAGTAAATAGGAATTTAAGCCAGAGAGCAATTAGATAGCATTGCTCAGTATATGCAGCAGGTATCTGTGAAAAGTAATTCTTCAAAACATTGGATTAGTGCTTGCTTTGGGAGCATGTATCCTAAAAGACTTTGGACTGTCAGCAACATGTTATTTTAACACCACCACTATAAAAGTTTGCAAATTTGTATCGTTAAACAAATGAATAAAGGTGTATTTTGGATATTCTGTCACCTAGGAGAATGATCTTTTAATTAAAATGTATTGAGATTTATTTAGTTATTAAACTTTAGTTAATAAACTTAATGAAGTTTTTTTAAGTGCTGTTTTCTAAGGTTGGTTTGTTTGTTTTACATTTTCACTAGTTCAGCTAGAACCCTAATCAGACAGCTTATGATTTTAGAAATTCAGTTTTTATGTTTTCTTTACTAGTGGTTTTGGATACTTTTTAAATGCTCTCTTCCCCCCAACCCCAAATATGCATAATAATATCAGGAAACTACAGTGATTTAATACTTTTTAATGGGATCATGGCCCCTTTGTGACATTTTTTTATTATCCGTGTAGGTAAATAAGGATGGAAATTTTCTTAAAAGCTGCGTGATGGGCCCTTCTAAATGATAATTTTACCAAAATTATTAGCGTGCAGTGTGGTTCAATCATTGCTGTAAAAACCCAACAAGATCTGAAATCCCCTGTCAGCCCAGAGAAAGTGGGCAGTATTGAATTTTCACATCCTTTTTCAAAACAATGGACATACGAGTTAAGACTTTGAAAATGTGTAGTTTGTTTACAGTATTAATGATGTTTGTCCCATTTTTAAGTTGTATTTTCTTCGTGAAAATTCTTAGCCATACCATTCCCATTTTTCAGAATTCCAGCTTTGTATTTAAAGTGTAAGAAAGGAAATGCTATAACTTTTAAATTTAGTTATAAACAGTAACATCTTAAATGTGATAAACCAAAACAAAAAGGTCTCTATGTTTGGCAAAGTCACATTCCCCAGGGATTTACTAAACAGCAACAGCACTGTTAACCACTGTCAGCTGAGGCATTATTTGTGCCCTTCTCTAATGGCTCCTTGTTCCACCAGAGCTGTTGAAGAAGGTGTGACGCTTACATAGTCCTCGTTAAGGATTCTTTTCATCACTGCTTAGATTAGCTAACAAAACCTGGATATCAGAGTTCGGGAGTGTGACTTCTACTGGATCTGCTGTAATGATCTATGAAAAATCACCAGATTATTGTCTGTCCTCATTTATTGGTCAGTGGCATCTAGGAACATTGACATTTACTGTTGTAGAGAATATAAATAATAAATTATAAACAGCTTTGAGGTAACTGGCAAGACAAAAAATAATGTATGAATATTACTGTGTATTTAACATTTTTCATTTTCCAAAGAATGCTCATAGTAACATCCTTTGATTGTCATATTCTACTTTAAAGCAGCATTGTGGAAATCTCCATTTTTCCCAATTTTTTCGCATTGGAATATCTTCATGTTCCTGAATGAGCATCCTTTTAATAAGTTGAAGAAAGGAATTGTATGTTTTAAAAGACAGCTTTAAAACAAACCTCCTTAGACAACAAAAGTTAATTAACGTAACACATTTTGCTATGACTCTACTTGGAAAGATGCACTCAAATTTGCATTCTACACTGGCACTGGTTCTTATAACTATACAGTTGATTTATTTTACTGGAATCAATATTTTATACAAAATTTAAGAAACAATAAGAAGCCTATTTAAGATGGATTTTAATCACATGATATGAAGGTTCAAGAGTTTTGAGGTTAGTGTGTTTTAAGAAAATTTATCAGGATTCTCTTCTGGTAGGAACTGACTTGGAAGAAAGTTCTTCTTTCAGATATTTATTTACCAACTACTTTGACTTGAGTAAGCATATGTATTTTACTCACCCTCTGGAAGCAACATCATGCCAAGCACTTGTTCTGAATGTGTGGTTTTATAATTCAGAGTAATATTTAATTTTTTGTTCTTCCTAGTATGGATGTTTATACTTTTCCTCTTAGTCCTTGTTTGCAGAGAGGAGAAAACTAGTTTTTATTACCGTTTTTTAAAAAGTCAGTAAAAAGAAAAAAAAAATCCTTTCAAATTATGCAGTGGTATTCTGATTGAAAACTGAGGTTACTAAATG
Organism: Lipotes vexillifer; assembly: GCF_000442215.2. Lineage (NCBI taxonomy): Eukaryota > Metazoa > Chordata > Mammalia > Artiodactyla > Lipotidae > Lipotes > Lipotes vexillifer. The sequence goes on from NW_006777552.1 coordinate 832,147, forward strand.
TTTTATCAAGAATAGATATACTAGGGCTTCCCTGGTGACGCAGCGGTTGAGAGTCCGCCTGCCCATGCAGGGGACACGGGTTCGTGCCCTGGTCCGGGAAGATCCCACATGCTGCGGAGCGGTTGGGCCCGTGAGCCATGGCTGTTGAGCCTGCGCGTCTGCAGCCTGTGCTCCGCAACGGGAGAGGCCACAACAGTGAGAGGCCCACGTACTGCAAAAAAAAAAAAAGAATAGATGTACTAGAGAACTATTTATTTTAATTTATTAGCATATAATCTAGATTTGTTTTCCTTGCGTGGCTATATGCACATGAATGACCAGTGACTACTGGTTTATCCAGTTTGTGTAAAAAATTTTTAATATTTTTAGCTAATGATATTTATAAAGCATTGATTTTTGTCAGTGTCTTTAAATTTATCAAACTTTAAACAAAAATAGATATTAACTTCTAAGGGTTTGTAAATTGCCATGATAAACAATCACAATTCAAGTTTTATTTTCACTAATCATTTAAATTGTTATTCTTTCATGTTTCAGTTTTGAAAACTTTATTTGCATCTTACTATTTTAGAAATATGAAAAGAAAATTTTATGGAAACAGCTCAAGAGGGACTGATAAAAATAATGTTTACTTTTTAGGAAGACTTGTTGCACGTATGCTTTTGTATACCTCAGCTCTATGATTAGGGTAATTAGAAATAGAAAAAAAACATGGAGTTTGTAATCCTAGGTATGTCACAAACAGCTGCAACCTCTAAAAACAGCGTGGGTCTGAAAAGAATTGTCACTTTTTCATATTTTTCCTTACCTTCTACCACTATATCCTTTTAATAATGTACATATATTTGTTAGCATTTTAAATATTCCGATTTTTAAATACTTGTAATGATATTTTATTAGTATTCTTGACTGCTTTATTTTAGCTCTTGCCTTCTGCATTTGCAGCCAAATTATACTTTATATGCTAGACAAGGTTTATGCCAGCCTAATTGGTTGCTGGCATTTCTTAGCCTCACAGCTGCTGTGAATTCAGCTGTGAACTAGGAAACATATAATAGGATCCTGTTTTCAAAGACCAAAGGCAATTGTCAACATGTAAAAGTGTTTTTGACAGCTAAATAAATAGATGAGATTTTATGGCAAGTTAAATAGCACCAATAGCAATCTTAAGTAGCCGTCTTAATTTTAAAGATTAGAAAGTCCTGAAATGTAGAATGCATATATTTGTTATTTTTGTTCACTGGGGCAAAGGTGGCTTGAATTCAGGTGTTTGTTGTTCTGTTCAGTCATTTGTGGGGTTTTTTCTTTTTAAAAAATCACTTGTCTTAATATTTACTAACAGATTTTTAAAATTTGAGTTATGAACTTTCTCCCTTTGATTTCATCATAACGAAAAGTTGAGGCTAAAATGATGTAAAGATATTTCTTAAAGTGAACTAAACGTAAATGGCTTTGAAATAAAGATTATGATTTCAAAATATTTTATATATTTACATTATTTGATTTAGTAGATATTATTTTTATAAATTATCCTGACATCTAAATTTGGGGTGAAATTTACATTTCTCTTAGGTTTAACCATATGAAATTGTCATTTTTTTAGGTTAAAAATGGTCGAATATAGACTCTTGTTTTTTTTCTTTTTATAGTTACGGTGGTTCTCATATGATTTAATTATATGTAAAAGTCTGTTAGTTCTCAATAGTAGAAACCAAGAGGATCCTGATTTTAAACAATACATTCATCTCCCACTGAGGTCAGGAATCTGTTCCTAAAAATCAGATGTTTTATGTGGAAAATGCTGCCTGGGAATCTGTTTGCCTTTATTTTAAATAGGAAAAAATTGAAACAGTAGTCATCAACCCAAACTTCCTAACCAATTTCAAAAATGTAACAGACACTATAAATTCACCTACATATAAGTAAAATATTGTAATGTTTAAGAAACAAGTAAGGGTAACAAATCTATTTCATATACAGTAAAATCTTTTCTTCCATTATAATTGCTTTTTCCTCATCCTCAATATTTTCCTTCAACATTTTCTTAAATATTTTGGGACTCATTCAACACTGGGGAAAACAGGATGAAATAAATATAAAATGCTGTGGAAATACATTTAGGACAAGTACACGGTCTCAGGAAGTGGCTGACACTGAGTATTATGCCTGTGTTTTGTATCACTTTGATACTTGGCATGCTTTTTTAATTGTGATTCTGACCATCTATCAGTTATATTTGGAATGTAACTCAGAACTTTTCTTTGCACACTCTTGTTTAAAATGTGAATTGAGTTTTGGCATGGACAAATATAAATCTTTTCCTATTTAAATATTGGCCAAAATATCTTACATTGAGAAATAATTTTTATCAAGTTTGTGTATTAAAAACCAAGAGGTGTTCTACTGGGAAAATGATTGGGGAGATGTTCTGCAGGATTTCTCTGTATTTCTCAAAACTCTTTGCAGCTGATTTTTTATTTCACTCTCAACAGATGACATTTTCTACACTGTAATTTATCTTTACAAGTAGGTTGAAGTAAAGCTGAAAACTTTTAAATCTGTCTCTAGATTTTTAAGTTTTAAAAAATAGAGTTTTGAAACTGTAACAGTTATCATTAATTTATATAATAGTGTTGATTTTATATTATAGTGTGAACTTAACAGTTTTCAAATCTCACTTTCATTTTCTGTGAACATGAAATAGGACTTAAAGATGAATTGGCACTTCTGGTCAAAATAGTATAATAAAGTTCATGTATTGGCATCCATCTGCCCCAGACATATAAGAGAAAACCTTTAAAAAGGAATAGTGAGCTCAAGAACAAGATATCATCATGGAGCAGAAATGGATCAGAAATACTGAGGGATGAGTGAGGCTGAGCAGGCAAGGTATGACTCCTGAAAAATTTGACTCCTGAAGGATGATGGGGGACTAAAAAACAAAAAGAACCAGAGTCAGGTTCACTGTTTGAAGACAAAGACTTGTGGCTCCTCTTTAAAGATGCTGATCAAAAATTCCTGCTGATTT
>NW_006777552.1:835264-838127 GCF_000442215.2 Lipotes vexillifer
CTGCTGATTTGCTTCCCAGAGGTAAGTTTATAGGAAATTTTCCTCCAAAGGAGGCAGTCCAGTGTCGTTAAGGTAGAAATACAGGAGTGATACTCAGCCACTGTGCACTGGGTAAGTCATACCAATTATCTGTGGTTTTATCTGTTCTTATTGGTGATGTATCTCACCTTTAGAAACCAGTCACAGGATACCGAGAGTCAAAGAATAATAAAGAAAGTTAGAAAATAATTTGAACTTCACAATAACAAAAATACTACCTATGAAAATGTTTAAGATGCTATTAAAGCTGTTCTTGGAGAGAAATGTGTAGCTTTAATTGCTTATAAGGAAAAAGATAAAGATGAATGAGCTAAAGCATTCACCTTAAGAATTTAAGAACCAGCAAAATATGCCCATAGTAAGTTGAAAGAAAGAAATAAGAAGGACTAAATGCAGTAATTAAGTATTTAATAACATATAATAAAGGGGCTCAACAAACCCTTGCTGTTCTTGGAAAAGACAAAATTGACAAATCTCAGGTGAGATTTTATCAAGGAAAAAATGTTGAAAAATTAGGAATAAGAAGTGATTATCATTACAGATGCCACAGGCATTCAACATAATTATGAACAACTTTATGCCCCAAATGTGAAAACTTAATATAAATCTCCTAGAAAAATATAATTATCAAAACAGTAAAGAACAGAAAACTACAATAATCCTATATTGAGGAAATTGAATCATCTCACAAATAAAACCCTAAGCCAGGATGGTTTTAGCCAGTGTCTACCATACCAAACACTCAAGTTTCAAATAATTCTTATTTTATACCAACTATTCCAGAATAAGGTTGGTATGAGAAAGAAAAACTGCTGGCTAGTATTACTCTTGATAATGATGTAAAAATCTAAAACAAAATATTCAATGCAATTCTAATCAGAATCCTAACAGGTGGGGTTTTTTATTGTTATTTTAATTTTGGAACTTGACAAGCTGATTCTAAAATTTATACAGATCTGCAAAAGACTAAGAAGATCAAAGAAAATCTTAAAGAACAATAAGGCGGGGCAGATAAGCAGAAGGAAGGGCTTTTCAGGAAGTGGTGCTGGAAAAATTTGTTTTCCATGGGGAAAAAATGGAAATTGTGTTACCATACACAAAGATCAAAATGACAATGGGTATAGTCCTGAATATAAAAGGCTTTGTAAAACTTTATTTAAAAAAAAATTTTTATTAGACTATAGTTGATTTATAATGTTGCATTAGTTTCTGCTGTAGAGCAAAGTGTATCAGTTATACGTATACATATAACCACTCTTTTTCAGATTCTTTTCTCATACAGGTCATTACACAGGGTATTGAGAACAGTTCCCTGTGCTATACAGTAAGTCCTGTAAAACTTTAGAAGAAAATATAAGAAACTGTCTTAATGACCTGAGTCTCAGGAAGAATTTTATGACATAAAAAGCCATAATTGAGAAATATATATATGTATTTGACTACATTAAAATTAAAAACTCGGGGCTTCCCTGGTGGCGCAGTGGTTGAGAATCTGCCTGCTAATTCAGGGGACACGGGTTCGAGCCCTGGTCTGGGAGGATCCCACATGCCGCGGAGCAACTAGGCCCGTGAGCCACAACTACTGAGCCTGCGCGTCTGGAGCCTGTGCTCCGCAACAAGAGAGGCCGCAATAGTGAGAGGCCCGTGCACCGTGATGAAGAGTGGCCCCCACTTGCCACAACTAGAGAAAGCCCTCGCATGGAAATGAAGACCCAACACAGCAAAAATAAATAAATTACTAAACTCCTACCCCCAACGTCTTAAAAAAAAAAAACCCAACAAACATCAAATTAATCAAAAGACACCATAAAGAAACTGAAAAGATAAGCCACAACTTTGGAGAAAGTATTTGGTACAACATATAACAGAAGATTATTACTAAGAATATATAGAGAATTTTTGTAGATAAGTAGTAAAAAAATAAAATAAAATAACACATGAAAGGCCCAAATGGCCAAAGGAACTCAAAATAGGCATAACCTCATTTAGTCAGAGAAATTTGAACCACAATATGATATATTAAATCTGACAGATACTAAGTATTATTGTGAATGTGAAGTAATTGCTAGTTGGATTGCAAATCTTTGCAGTTACAGTTACTATAGGAGACATCATAACGCTAACTAGAAAAGTTATAGATGTTCCTACTCTGTATTTCTTCTCATTGTATATTCCAGAAATACTTGTGTATTTGTATCAGTACACATGTATAGGAATGCCTACAGCACCATTGTTCCTAATAGCAAAAACATAAAAACAGATGTCCATCAACAGTAGTAGAATAGATAAATTTTGGCATATTCATATGTAGTGAAAATGAGTGAACATAAATGAGTAAACATAAATGAGTGAACAGCAAGATAAGTGAATCTTGGAAAAATGGTGTTGTCTGAAAGAAAGAGGTCTTACAAGTAGTGTCTATTTATGTACAGTTTAAAAATGGCAAACTTTAAATTTGTATGTGTGTTACATTTATAAATGAAAAAACTATAGAGAAAAGCCACAGTATGATTATCTCAACTATCAGGGTATTGGTTACTTCTGGTGGAGGGGAAAAGGAGAGGGAGAGGGAGGTTCACTTAGGGAGGGGGACATACGGGGTTTCAAAGGTATTGTTTCTTAACCTGGCTCATGGTGGATACACAGGTGTTTGTTGTTTTTTAAAGTGTAGATGTGTGTATGATATAACTTACAATAAAGTCGATGAGGAATCAGAGTCAAAGGACAACAAATTACGATAGAGTATAAGAATTTTCTCAAATCAGAGAAATAGGATGGTATTTGGAGGGCCACATGGGAAGATTGTCACAGGTTCTAGGGAAAG
>NW_006777552.1:838137-930884 GCF_000442215.2 Lipotes vexillifer
AACACTGATTAATATTTCTAACTCTGAGCTTGTAATTCTGTATCTGTAGTTGTCTTCATAACACCAGTGCATGATTGTAATTAACAGCATAGACTCAGGAGAAAGTAGATCATTGTTCCACCACTAGTAGCATCATTTTCCCAGTCATCCAGGCTCACAATTTTCCTATAATACCTATATGTTATTTATCACTAAAATCATAATGATTTTTTTCCTTTGAAAAATCTCATATCTGTCCCTCTTTTTATTTTATTATTTAACACCTTTGTTAACAGGTGATTACTATTTGACTTTTGAAAAAATCAAATTATAAATTTTTACTACAATTAAAAATGAGATATTTGAGTATCTCAACTGAGCCATATATAAAACAGACAAACTAAAACCTTTAAAGGCATATTGGGAAAATTCAGTCTTAGAAATTTTTTTTCAGAGACATCATTTGGTAAAAATAATAAAGCCCCCCATGCCGCATAGGTACTCCAGATATTTCTAGTTGCCTGATCCACTGGCAAAAAGCAAACACTTAACACTTCATTTGTTCATTCAGATCCAGTCTTTTTATTCATTTCTTATTGCTGGAATTTCACACTCATTTCTTTTTTTAAACATCTTTATTGGAGTATAATTGCTTTACAGTGGTGTGTTAGTTTCTGCTTTATAACAAAGTGAATCAGTTATACATATACGAATGTTCCCATATCTCTTCCCTCTTGTGTCTCCCTCCCTCCCACTCTCCCTATCCCACCCCTCTAGGTGGTCACAAAGCACCGAGCTGATCTCCCTGTGCTATGCGGCTGCTTCCCACTAGCTATCTATTTTACGTTTGGTAGTGTATATATGTCCATGCCACTCTCTCACTTTGCCACAGCTTACCCTTCCCCCTCCCCATATCCTCAAGTCCATGCTGTAGTAGGTCTGTGTCTTTATTCCTGTCTTACCCCTAGGTACTTCATGACTTTTTTTTTTTTTTAGATTCCATATATATATATGTGTGTGTGTGTGTTAGCATACGGTATTTTTTTTCTCTTTCTGACTTACTTCACTCTGTATGGCAGACTCTAGGTCTGTCCACCTCAATTTCACAATTTGTATGGAAACACAAAAGACCCCGAATAGCCAAAGCAATCTTGAGAACAAAAAATGGAGCTGGAGGAATCAGGCTCCCTGACTTCAGACTATACTACAAAGCTACAGTAATCAAGACAGTATGGTACTGGCACAAAAACAGAAAGATAGATCAATGGAACAGGATAGAAAGCCCAGAGATAAACCCATGCACATATGGTCACCTTATCTTTGATAAAGGAGGCAGGAATGTACAGTGGAGGAAAGACAGCCTCTTCAATAAGTGGTGCTGGGAAAACTGGACAGCTACATGTAAAAGAATGAAATTAGAACACTCCCTAGCACCATACGCAAAAATAAACTCAAAATGGATTAGAGACCTAAATGTAAGGCCAGGCACTATCAAACTCTTAGAGGAAAACATAGGGAGAATGCTCTATGACATAAATCACAGCAAGATCCTTTTTGACCCACCTCCTAGAGAAATGGAAATAAAAACAAAAATAAACAAATGGGACCTAATGAAACTTAAAAGCTTTTGCACAGCAAAGGAAACCATAAACAACACACTCATTTCTTGTTGGTTGAGTAAACTGGACTATGGTAGAGACAAGCCAACATTTTCTCAGTCCTGCCCTACTACATGTCTAGAGCCTCATCTTAACTGGTGGATCAGCTGCTTTTGACTCTCCTGATTTGTGGCTTAAGACTTTCTGGGTGTTTGCATTAGTAATGGAAGTTGTGGAGGTACTATTGTTGCTGATACTGGGTGTTATCTCCGTGATTTTCTTTATCCTTTTCCTTACTGATCTCTCTAAGGCTGCCTTTCCAGATTAAAGTCCCTGTGAAATCGTAATCTGTGATCCTAATATAGACATTGTCCCACTGGTCTGCCTCTCCTCACACACTTAGTTATCAGTACACTAAGTCACTTCTCCCTCCTTAGGAATGTTGGAATATTGTGTTAGATGCTTAACAGTAAGAATGGTGGTGTTGGTCTTGCCTTTTGAAACATGCATGTGCTTTTCTCTATTCTTATTACTGTGGTAGTTCTGTTGGGAATTGCATGGAGACCTCTATCTGTACTCTTCTTCAACAACCTCAACCACAGCCTCTCCATTTCCTACTGGAAGTTATTCTTTATGGTAGTCCATTGTTCAGTTGCATCTTCTTTGGGGTCATTTCCTATTGATGAAATCGTGTCAATGTGTTATATTAAACCACTTCACTTTTCCCAAAACCTTTGTAGCAATAATCTTCTTGTCCCCACTAGTGGGTGTTACTGTTGTGAGGCTGCCAAGGGTGGTGGGGTGGGGGAGGAGTGGCAGCTGGGTCTCAGCCTCACTACTCGTGTTATGGAGATGGTAGCTCCTCTTAGATTGTGATGCTGGATAGCAGGGCAGCTCATGGCTCTCTGGGGTCTACTCTCCGCTTCCATTACCAGTTAAACTCAGTCTTTCTCTTGTTCACATCCTGTGGCAATCATAGATACACTGCTTGGATCTCCCTTTGAAAAAGAACTTCTTCAGCTTCAGGGAGTGCATTTAGCCGACAGCCTCAGCTGTTAATATCTTCAAGGCTCCATAGTTTTTGAGCTGAAGCCTCGTGTTTCCTGGGAAACCTCCAGCTAGTGACTGAGCATGGTGTGAGTACTAGGCCCAGTGTGGCACTCTGCTAATGGTCAGTCTTTGCTCTGGAGCTCCCTGATGGGTTGGCCAAGACTGTCAGATCTGCATCAAGGTCTGAGGTTTTCTTTGCTCAATCCTGCTTTATGTCCCCTTTCTTTCAGAGGTTTCAGATAGGCATCATGGTCTGAAAGTTTTCCATGACCAGTCCTGTTTCCTTCTCCTTTTATCTTTCACAATAAACCTCTTGTCCTCATAGCTGTCTCAACATCTGCTTCCCAGAGGACCCAACTGACATATACTATTTGTACTGGTTATTTACCTGATTTCTGTCCAAATCAAATTTCAGTGAGCATTATCTGATTTCCCTTTTTTTAATCCTCTTCCTTGAATCCTCTCAGTCTTTTCCAGCTCATCGTTTCCCCACCCCCGACACTTGCTTCTCCTCTAATGTACACTTAATCTGAGTAAATGGCACCGCGAGTTACTCAGTTGCTTTTACATTTGTCTTTCACATTTTAGTCCTTGACCCACTTAGAACTTTTTTGGAGGGAGGGAGAATACTGTGTGAGATAGGGATCAGTCAGTAAAACTGGAGAATTACCATAGTCAGGGATGAATGAGGTCACAGGTAATGAGGGGTCAGATCATGTAGGTCTTTGTTATATGACATTAAAAGGCCTTTGGAAGGACTTTGGCTTTTACTCTTGTGAGATGGGGAGCCACTGGAAAGTTTTGAGCAAAGGAATAATCTGACTTAGTTTTTTACCAGGAATGTTTAGGCTGTTTAGGGCAAATCTGGTAGAAGAGAGAGCAGTTGGGAGAGAATTGCAGTAATTCAAGATCAAGGCCTTGGTGGCTTACAACAAGGTGATCTCCGTGGAACTGGTAAGAAATGACAGTATGTGGGGGTAAAACTCGGGCATCATCATTTTATTTTGTAAAAAATCTCCCTAGGAGTTTCTGGTTCACAGTGAGGGTTGAGTCTATGCTACAGTTTATGAATTTTTACAGGGGTATTTGGAATTTAAGCCACACAGGCTTCTTCCTCATCAGCTTGATTTAGGAGAGAAGAGAAGCATAGTGATAGTAGCAAGTGCTTTTGCATCTGACTGAGGTTCAAATCCGTGTTAGTTATTAGCTGTATAACCATGAGCTTCAGTTTCGTCATTTTAAAAAGGGAGGTAGCTACTTCGTAGGTATGTTTGTTATGTTGAATGAACCAATGTAGATTAAATGAGCCAGTCTCTGACATATATGTGCTCACAAAGTAGTAGCTTAAAGAAAGATCTAGTCTATCATATTGGTAAAAGTATTTTAAATTGATGATGCTCAGTGTTGATAGGGTATAGAGGAATAGGTCCCATTGTTGATGGGAATATAAATGGAGAGCAATTTTCAAATATCTATCAAAATTTCAATCTCCTTAACCCAGTCTGCTTCTAGAAATGTTATTTATGAAAACAGTCACACCTATGTACATATACTCAGTGCAGCATCTTGTAATGGCAAACAATTGGAAACAATTTAAATTACTTCTAGTAAAGGAATAAATTATGATGCATTCCTTTTATGGAATGCTATGAAGTTGTTAAAATTAATGTTGATCTGTCATGGAAAGATTGCCAGTACATATTTTAGCTTTTAAAAAAGCACCAGGGCTTCCCTGGTGGCGCTGTGGTTAAGAATCTGCCTGCCAATGCAGGGGACATATGTTCAATCCCTGGTCCGGGAAGATCCCACATGCTGCAGAGCAGCTAAGCCCGTGCACCACAACTACTGAGCCTGTGCTCTAGAGCCCACGAGCCACAACTACTGAGCCCATGTGCCACAACTACTGAAGCCCACACACCTAGAGCCCGTGCTCCGCAACAAGAGAAGCCACTGCAGTGAGAAGCCCGTGCACCGCAATGAAGAGGAGCCCCCGCTCACCGCAACTAGAGAAAGCCCACATGCAGCAACGAAGATCCAACTCAGCCAAAAATAAATAAATAAATAAATAAAATTTATAACAAAACAAACAAAAAACATAAAAAAGCACCAGTATTAAAGCTGAGAGTATGTACTTAAATCTTCAAAGTTTGAATTTTTAACAAGATTATATTTATTTCTTCTTCAACTTTTTATATGAGCCCATATAGAAAAAATATTGATTGACAGTAACTTCATACATAGACAGTAATATGTATAAAATTATTAGTATTCATATTTTCTTTAAAGATACTGTATGCCTTGTTATTACAATAACATTGTTTTATATACTATATATCTGGATTTTAAAAAGATTTTAAAGAGCTGTAAATTATCCTAAGATAAATTATAGATGCCTCAAAGATTTCATTTAGGAAATACATATGAAAATTCCATATGTTCAGTACTTTATTAGGTAATATTGAAGATGCAGATATATAACAAATAGTTCCCATCCTTACTTGACTAATAATCAAATGGGTGGGTAAGATGAAAACAGATGAAATAAGTGAAAAAAATACACACACAAACATACACACGCAGTACTCATACTCCTATGTGTGTGTGTGTGTGTATATATATATATATATATATATATATATATATATGTTGATCTGTGCGATGACAAGTACATGACAGCATGTGCAATAGTATTTTTTGCAATGTTTATAATAGTAAAAAAAGTTGCACAAACCTAACTGACCATCAATAGGTATTAAATAAGTTGTGATAAACATAATGGAATATTATGTAAAAATGTAAAATATTTAGATCTATAGTTATTAACAGGTAAGATCCACAGTCTATTAGGAGAGGGAAAACAACTTTAATACATAACATATAACGTCTTCTCTGTATAGATGGTAAATACTGGAGTCGTCAAAGAAAGTAAGGAGTGGAATGGATTTAGAGAACATTTTTGATTAGTATTTCCCAAACTTTTTGGACTCAGATTCCTTTTCTTAATAATTTTAAAACAATTTGATCAATTGTACAGTATATGATAATGAAATTTAAAAGTATTTATATCTACATAGTATTAAAAAATTGCTTCATTAATTTTTGTTCTGTGTTCTTCAGAATCACTGTTGGCTCATAGTGAGTTCCTGGTCTTGACAATTGGCAAATTGATTTATGGTCCCATAGATAAAATTCATTCCCTAATCCTGAGAATCTGTGGAAACCCCTTGTAAGGAAAGTAGTATCATAGTTTTGTAAGTTTGTAAATTATAAAATTTTTTTGACAGTGTTTAGGAATACCATAATTTGTGGCATTTTAAAAGTGTATTTTATTCTCACTTAGGCCGAATACATCAAGCAATGGTAACATCTTTAAATGAAGATAATGAAAGTGTAACTGTTGAATGGATAGAAAATGGAGATACAAAAGGCAAAGAGGTATGATCACTGGGTTGAATTTTATTTCTAGTCTTATAGTCAAGATTCTGAATATGAAACAAAACAGAAAACTGTATAGTTTAATATAGTGCATGTATCCTTTATCATTCTTGAAAAACTTTCAAGTGATTAAAAAATTTCACTGATAAAAAGGTAGATTCCTCCTGCATATCTTATGTGATTGGACATATGATCAAGACCACAAAGTACTACCTTAAGAGAGATTCTTTTAAATATATGTGGGTTATAATTCTAGATAATTTAATTTTCAAGGTAATAATGTTCCTTAGGCTGAAATTGTTTAACATTTATTCTCTGTGTATAAATTTATTTGAAAATGAAAGGTTAATTGTCCAAATTCACTCTCAGAATATATGCATTTTATCAAACAGATTGACCTGGAGAGCATCTTTTCACTTAACCCTGACCTTGTACCAGATGAAGAAATTGAGCCCAGTCCAGAGACGCCCCCACCTCCAGCATCCTCAGCCAAAGTAAACAAAATTGTAAAGGTTAGTGATACAAATTCAGAGCAGGGTGTCTGTGTATTTTGGTTTGAAATGGGACTGTGAAGAGTATGTTTAAGTATTTTTTTGCTTTTTAAGAAAAACCTTAATTCTTTCTGCCATCTACATGCGTGTATATACACACATACTTTCAAGGATCGAACAGTTGTCTAATTCACAATTATGACGATCATTACGTAAGATCCTAGAAATTCCATGCCTGATTAGGATTTTTCCTAAGGCTAATTGTTTCTTAGGAGACATGGGTTGAAACCATTTGCTTGCTAATATTTGTTGAGTGAATACATATGATTTTGATAAAAAAAAAAAATGAGTTTCTTATTCATAATAAATTCCCATTTTAGTAGTCTTTTGAAATAGTAATTCTGCTATTTACATTTATTTAAAAAATGGGAAATGACAGATAGTAGTGTAACTATTTCTGTATTATCTGTGAAGAATAATTTATTTATAAATTTTAAAATCATGCTATGCCCCCTAACAGTTTTAGCTTCACAAAAATAAAAGGCACGTGATTTTTATTATTTTAAAAGATAATTCCTCTTCCTCTCTATTGAAATGTCTCTGTGTTAAAACTTTGTATCAGAATACAACTCTTTAAATCACATACTCCCTCACAGTTGTTAAATCTGCAATTCTTTGTGTTCAAAATTCTTAATACATGGACTTTCCTGGTGGCGCAGTGGTTAAGAATTTGCCTGCCAATGCAGGGGACATGGGTTCGAGCCCTGGTCTGCGAAGATCCCACATGCTGTGGGGCAACTAAGCCCTTGCGCCACAACTCCTGAGTTTGCGCTCTAGAGCCCGAGAGCCACAACTACTGAGCCCATATGCCTAGAGCTTGTGCTCTGAAACAAGAGAAGCCACCGCAATGAGAAGCCCACGCACCACAACGAAGAGTAACCCCCACTTGCTGCAACTAGAGAAAACCCGGGTGCATCAACGAAGACTCAATGCAGCCAAAAATAAATAAAATAAGTTAATCAAAAATTCTTACTACATTGTTGATTTTATCTTCTACAAAGATTAATATGACATGACTTTAGCCCTATAGGAACTCACTATTTTGCAGGGAAGACATACATAAGCATCCACATATAATATGATAGAAACTCAACAATATCAACAAAACTGTGCTTTTTAAACCATGCATATGACCATAAGACATTTTCAATTTATATAAATTCAACATATTGAGAGTCACTGCTTACATTCGTTAGTTACCCCTTGTTAGTGGACTGTTTTTCATACTTGGCTTCACAACCTTGAATGATCATCATAGTTTATCCTTCTTGGAATGTAATTAGCAACCTTTGGTGTACATTAGAATCACCTGGAAATTTTTTAGAATATATTGATTCCTAGACCCACTCACAGAGATTCAGTTTTATTTTATCTAAAGGGTGGCCCTGGGATTTCCCTGGTGGCTCAGTGGTTAAGAATCCACCTGCCAATGCAGGGGACATGGGTTCGAGCTCTGGTCCGGGAAGATCCCACATGCCGCGGAGCAGCTAAGCCCATGCGCCACAACTACTGAGCCTACGCTCTAGAGCCCATGAGCCACAACTACTGAGCCCATGTGCCACAACTACTGAAGCCCATGTTGCTAGAGCCTATGCTGTACAACAAGAGAAGCCACTACAATGAGAAGCCCATGCACTGCAGCAAAGAGTAGCCCCCACTCTCTGCAGCTAGAGAAAGCCTGCCCATGCACAGCAATGAAGACCCAATGCAGCCATAAAATAGATAGATAGATAGATAGATAGATAGATAGATAGATAGATAGTTTAAAAAAAAGGGTGGCCCTAGCATCAATATCCTTTTAACAGTACCCATCTGATTTGCGCGTGCAGTTAGCATTGAGACCCACTGCATGATTTGATATCTTTTTTTTAGGTGAATAAAATAAAGTCTTGGTAAATAAATAATAGGACCAAAAACTTGCTGCCCTATCAGTGTTGAAGTCTTTGAAAGTCTAATGAAACCTTTTAGTAAAAACCGACAGTGTGCATTTCATAGTATTTTGATGTTTCAGTTTAACAATGGGCTGTAAGTTGTCTAAAACTAGTATTTTGTTATTTACCCCTGACATCCAGAGATGAAGTGTATTACATGATTTTGGCAGGATAGCATGATGATTAAAAAACACACACTTTAATGAAATTACTTAATCCTTCTTTGCTTCACTTTCCTCATCTGTGAAACCAGAATAGCAATACTAATGATGTCACAGGGTTGTTGTGAAGATTAAATGGATTAATACATATAAGGTCCTTAGAACAGTGCCTGGCTCGTTTTCATTCCTGAATATTTTGGGGCAGTGGCGGGATACTCATATTAAAAAAAAACTTGAATATTGATGGCATTAGTGATAGTTTATCAGAAGATAATTTTAGTTTTTTGTCATTTATTTTTTCCCTTTTTTTCATTTAGTTTTATATTATTGTATGTCTACCCACGTATGTTTAATTAAAGGAAGCTGAGGCCATGTTAGGACAAAGGGGAAGGAGGAGAAGCGCTTAAACATCCCCCCACCCCCCCACCCCGCCTCAGTGGATCTTGCCTAGGATGGCAGTGGTTTAAAGGAGTGTGGGGGGGAGTGACTGGGCGTTGCCAGCGCAGGAGACGATGCCATTTCCAGTTACAACGCAGGGATCACCACAAACACAGCCGCCACAGAAGCACTGTGGCATTACCTCTCCCATCAGCTTAGCAGCCCCCAAGGAGACTGACTCCCTACTTACACACAAACTGTTTGAGACTGAAGCCCTCTAGCATTTTTGAAGAGGAAGAGAAACTTTCTTTTTGAAGAGGAAGAGGACTTTAATTTTGGGAAAATTAAATAACGTGGTAAAAGAGTGGATATGAGAAATCAGTGAAAGCAAGACTCTTCCACGATCTCTCGTTGAAAAGGTTGGTGGAAAAATTTTTACATTTGGATCTTATAGATTAGGAGTACATACAGAAGGTGCCGATATTGTTGCGTTGTGTGTTGCACCAAGACATGTTGATCGAAGTGACTTTTTCACCTCATTCTATAAGTTGAAATTACAGGAAGAAGTACAAGATGTAAGAGCTGTTGAAGAGGCACTTGTACCAGTTATCAAAACTGTGTTTTGATGGGATAGAGATTGATATTTTGTTTGCAAGATTATCACTGCAGACTATTCCAGAAGACTTGGACTTAAGAGATGACAGTCTGCTTAAAAATTTAGATATAGGGCGCATAGGAAGTCTTAACGGTTGCAGGGTAACCGATTAAATTTTGCATCTAATACCAAACATTGACAACTTCAGGTTAACCCTGAGAGCTATCAAACTGTGGGCCAAATGCCACCACATCTATTCCAATATATTAGATTTCCTCGGTGGTGTTTCCTGGGCTATGCTAGTAGCAAGAACTTGCCAGCTTTATCCAAATGCAATAGCATCAACTCTTGTACATAAATTTTCTTGGTATTTTCTAAATGGGAATGGCCAAATCCAGTCCTATTGAAATAGCCTGAAGAATGCAGTCTTAATTTGCCTGTATGGGACCCAAGGGTAAATCCCAGTGATAGGTACCATCTTATGCCTATAATTACACCACCATACCCACAACAGAACTCCACGTACAATGTGTCCGTTTCAACACGGATGGTTGTGGTTGAGGAATTTAAACAAGGTCTTGCTATCACAGATGAAATTTTGCTGAGTAAGGCAGAGTGGTCCAAACTTTTTGAAGCTCCAACTTCTTTCACAAGAACAAGCATTATATTGTACTTTAGCAAGTGCACCAACTGAAAAACAATGCCTAATATGGGTGGGCTTGGTGGAATCAAAAATCTGAATCCTGGGCTTCCCTGGTGGCTCAGTGGTTGAGAGTCCGCCTGCCGATGCAGGGGACACGGGTTCGGGCCCCAGTCTGGGAAGATCCCACATGCTGCGGAGCGGCTAGGCCCATGAGCCATGGCCGCTGAGCCTGCGCATCCAGAGCCTGTGCTCTGCAATGGGAGAGGCCACAACAGTGAGAGGCCCGCGTACTGCAAAAAACAGCAACAACAACAAAAAGTCCGAATCCTGGTTGGAAGTTTGGAGAAGAATGAATTTATTACACTGGCTCATGTGAATCCCCAGTCACTTCCAGCACCCAAAGAAAATCCTGACAAGGAAGAATTTCACACAATGTGGGTGATTGGGTTAGTGTTTAAAAAAACAGAAAACTCTGAAAATCTCAGTGTTAGTCTCACCTACGATATTCAGTCTTTATAGGCAAGCAAGAAACAGCAAGACGTTTGAGGTGGACATGAAAATTGCTGCAATGCATGTAAGAAGAAAGCAATTCTATCAACTACTGCCTAATCATGTGCTTCAGAAAAAGAAAAAGTGTTCAACTAAAGGTGTCAGGTTGACACCTCTGCATGACAGCAGCCTCGACTTGTCTATGGACAGTGATAACAGCATGTCTGTGTCTTCACCTACCAGTGCTACGAAGACCAGTCCATTGAACAGTTCTGGCAGTTCTCAGGGCAGAAGCAGTCCTGCTCCAGCTGTAACAGCAGCATCTATGACCAACATACAGGCTACTGAAGTTTCTGTGCCACAGGTAAATTCCAGTGAAAGCTCAGGGGGTATATCAAGTGAAAGCATTCCTCAGACTGCCACACAACCAGCCATTTCTTCACCACCAAAGCCTACGGTCTCCAGAGCTGTTTCTTCAACACGTCTGATAAACCCACCACCAAGACCTTCAGGAAATGCAGCAACAAAGATACCTAATCCTATAGTAGGAGTCAAGAAGACATTCTCACCTCATAAAGAAGAGAGTCCCAAGAAAACCAAAACAGAAGAGGATGAGACAAGTGAAGATGCTGTCTTGATTTGAGTGGGCATGATAAAACAAACAAAGGAAGAACTTGATACAGAGACAAGTACAACTCAATCAGAAACCATTCAGATTGGGCTTCCCTGGTGGCGCAGTGGTTAAGAATCTGCCTGCCAATGCAGGGGACACCGATTCGAGCCCTGGTCTGGGAAGATCCCACATGCACGGAGCAACTAAGCCCATGCGCCACAACTACTGAGCCTGCATGGTAGAGCCCACGAGCAACTACTAAAGCCTGTGTACCTAGAGCCTGTGCTCCGCAACAAGAGAAGCCACCACAATGAGAAGCCCACGCACTGCAACGAAGAGTAGCCCCCGCTCACTGCAAGTAGAGAAAGCCTGTGCACAGCAACAAAGACCCAAGGCAACCAAAAATAAAAAAATAAATTTATTTAAAAAAAAAAAAAAAAGGAAACCATTCAGACAGCGGCTTTTCTGTTGGCCTCTCAGAAAACATCCAGTACAGACCTTTCTGATAGCCCTGCTCTCTCTGCAAATCCTATTCCTGTTATCAGGAATTCAATAAAACTGAGATTGAATCAGTAAAAACAACCTCAGGGGTCCATAAACAATATCTGCCAACTCAACCTGTTGTCTTCAAATGCTAAGAAAGGAGAATGGAGGGTACAAGACTAGACATGACTGAAAATGGATTTAGGTTTTTTTTGTGACCTCCCTTACTGGGCTAATCAGCACTTGATTGGAAGTCCAGGTTAGTATGTGAAGCCAGGAGTACTGTGATTATTGTGTTAGCAACAGTTGCATTAACTATTTCAAAAAATTACTGCCTTTAAAAAAACAAAAAAACTCAAGCTGTATTTGTATTCATGTGGACTGAGTTTATGTTTGCTGCATTGTTTGGAAAATTTGCAATACAAGCTGGCATAAGAATTCCTCATTCTGATGATGCACTTTTATGTATTTTTTTTATTAGAAAGTAGAACTAATTTTAGATTTTCAGCTTGATAGATTTTCATTTTTTCCTGAAGAATTTCCTTTACCATTATTTTTCAAATTGGATGCCATTGTGCAGTGGTGTACTGTTGTACTTCAGAGAAAGGATAAGAGTACATCTAGTTCAGTCCCTATGAGGTAGCTGTAACCTTTAAAAATGAAATGTCGACTCTAGGGTATATATTTGACATTGAAAGAATAATTAGGAGATACTTCATTTTGATGGGGTCATGATTAAGAAATGCTATATTGGTTTTATTTATAGAATTGTTTAGAGTGCATCCAAATCAGTGATCAGCCAGCGAATATTTTTCTTTGAGCTTGTCAAAGCTCCACATTCTTTTGCCTTCAGTGTCTTGTCTTTGAAACAAAGGTTTTGCTCCCTCCGCGTTCTTTTTCTTTTCCCCTTTTTGCTTGTATGCATAAGGTAGGACTTCTTTCATAAAAAACAAAATGCCAGTATTTTCTTAAGCCATGATGTGAAAGCATGACCCTGTGGCCACATGGCACAGAACACTAAATTTTGGTCCCATGGCTGAAGTTTTAGGGTGACTAAAAATAATGCCTGTGAAACATGATATCTATCTTGGATGGCCATTTGATCTCTAAATATGAGGAATTTTATACGCTCCACAAAACTCCTGTCTATAGTAAAGTTGATTTTCAATTTTAAACATGTGGGCAAAAAGGCATTTTCTCCAAGAATTTTAAACAAATTTTTATTTTTAAATGGTCGACTAAAATTTGTCAGTAAATTTTACATGTAGAAACGTTTAAAAATCATTTCTAGCAAGCACTTGACATCTAGTCAGCTCTCTACTCCTTTTTTCATTTTGTTTTATCCTATCAATAAATAATTCCACATAAGTAAGCAGCAGTGCATTCATCTTTACAGAATATGAGGGATGCCAGATGTTGATAAGCTTAGTTATTCTTTCTTAATCTGGACAAAGCAAACCTAACATTTTTCTGATGAGCATGTTTTATGAATCCTCCATTGTGTTCCATTCTATCACATATACATTTTCCATGTTAAACTGTAATTACTTAAACTCTTCCCCTATCCTTCTAAATTAATTTTCCAAAATTGGAGTGTAGTCTTTTCCCCCTTAGACTATGCATTAATTGAGGCTTTCTTTTCACCATACTTTGTAATGTCTAGTATACAGTACTTCTACGTCCCACATCTTTGCTCTGCACAGTCACCTTGCCCTTCCTCCTACCACCTAAGAAGAAAAGATGGTCAGACTAACAGGTGAAGTCTACAAGGTGTCTGTGTGTTCTGTGTAGCTTCAGAGTTAGATTGAAATTGCCAGGTACAGATTTAGTCTTGTCATTTTGTTCACACATTGGGGAAAAAGAATTCAGTTTATTAAACATTTCATGTAACCGCACCCAAGTTTTGCCAAGCTGGGAACTTGGACCTTTTCTGTGTAGTGACTTTTTAATTCTAGTTTACATAACCTGGAGATCAGACTGTTGGTTTCGCATGATGTATGTAGTGTCTCATGACTGGAGTTTGCCTTGTTTTATAGTATCTGTACTCTTTGTATTTTTCAAGAGCTATTTTGTGAGCAGATGATGTATTTCTCCATTGAAACCACAATAAAAAATAAAAAACAGCAAAAAATAAATAAAGGAAGCTGATTATGATAGACATATATATGAGGAGTAAAGAGAAAGTAAAATGAACATTTTCTTTTCTGTAGAATCGACGGACTGTGGCTTCTATTAAGAATGATCCTCCTCCAAGAGATAATAGAGGTAAAAATTTACCTATTAATTTTGCCTATTGCCCTGACAAGGTAAATCAAAAGTAAATATTACCCTTGACGTTATTATTCATTTAAACTTTACATGGCTAATTTTAAGATTGATATCGTCTTGATTTCCCAACACAATAATGTCAATGATATAAAAAAATGATGTATAAAGGTATGTGATGAATGTGAAACTCCATGATATATGCCATTTTGAGGCATCTTATTTACCCAATAATTTTTCAGATTTGAGGAGAGTATTATGAGAAAGAAAGGAATGGGGAAGTAGTTAATTGATTTCACAAGGGTAAATTTAGTCATTGTGATATTTTTACATTATTTTCTGGCTAACAAACTTTCAAAAAATGTCATGGGTAACTTTGAAGACAAGTCGAACAGGTATCAATTGCAGTTAATTTCAGGTCTCTCATATGTTTTCAGCTAGGTGATATAAAGCACAGTTAATTTCTTTTCTACTGTTTAGCAGTTCAGAATGGTCCTTTCTCATAGTGATGTTTCCTCTGTATGTATGGATGCTGAGGCAGGACAGGTGTAGGTATTAGAGGAAAGATTGGAGGTAGAGGGAAAGTCCTGCACTTTCAGCACTATTCTTTGAGTCTTGTGAAAATTTGTATTTCTTTGTAAAATGTGATATTTATATTTAACCTAATATTGATTTTTCCACTTTTGTAACATCCACAGTGGGAAATTCTCTGTTGAGGATTTGCATATTTGACAAGCAAAGAGTGGGATTTAGAACAAAAGGAGGGTTGCAGGACTTTTACGTTTTTACTTGCTGTATTTCTGAATTGTGTACGTTTTTCAAAATGAGAATGTGTATAAAACCTGTATTCTGCACACTTTTTAAAAATTATTATTTAAAATCAAGCTTGGCTTTGTTTTTTATAAATTATTCAGATTGAATTTTATTTGTTGAACAGAATTATTACATATATTTTGAAATTCTGTTTCACTTTCAGTGGTTGGTTCTGCACGTGCGCGGCCTAGTCAACTTCCTGAACAGTCTTCCTCTGCACAACAGAATGGTAGTGTTTCAGATATATCTCCAGTTCAAGCTGCAAAAAAGGAATTTGGACCCCCTTGTATGTAAATCATGTATCAAGGATTCAGTCATTTTAGGCATACATGTATTTTCTCTTGGTCAACTTTATAAGTCCCCAAATTGCAAACTTAATTGCAGATTTTATTTTTACCATTGTGGAAAATTTTTTTTGTGGTTAGTTTAGTCTGTTAATTGGGTTTTTAAATGTATATTTTGGAGGAAACAATTTATAAATATAAAACTATAACAATGTTTCATTTGCTTTGAATTTAAAATTATGGCCAGATAATTTCGACAGATGTTATAAAAGAAATTCTTATGCTTCTTGATCCTTTCCAATTCAAAGATCTTTGATTCTAAACCAAGAGATGACATGTATCAATATGTTAGAGTCGTTTTTCATGGCTCTTATTTGTATATTGTCCTGTTCCTAGCTTTGTTAGAGCAGCTCATAAGTAAAGTTCACATATTTGTCATAGGCATGTTTTGTCACTGTGTACCTTTTTTTGGTGTGTGTGGTAAAATTTCATACATAAAATTTTTGTGTATAAGTATGGTACTCTAAAAAGAAAACAAGGCTTCTACAGCTCATCTGTTTCTTCCAGCACGTAGAAAATCTAATTGTGTGAAAGAAGTAGAGAAATTGCAAGAAAAACGGGAAAAAAGGAGACTACAACAGCAAGAACTTAGAGAAAAAAGAGCCCAGGTTTGTAACAGAAACATATTTTGTTTATGCACCAACCAAAGATTAGACTGTGTCAGTGAAAGTGATTGGCTTATGAAAAAATAATTGAAGCATTCATTTAAAGATTTCAATATAGTTCCTTAAATTGATATTGAGGAATAATATAAACTCTTGGGGAAATAAGTTATCGTAACAGATTTTTTACTACATAAACTTTTCAAGTTTTAGTGGGTATGTGTTAGTCCTAAAGCTTGTTCCATTTTGAATAGTAAGCCATTGTGTCACAGAATTCTAATGGATGTATAACATTGAGAATAATAGGATTTTGGCTTTTTAAAAAGGACTAAAAATACATTCAGAAAAACATCAAGTTAAAGTATATGGTTATACTATCCATTTTATTGTTTTTCCATGGTTAATAAGTTCAGCATATCACAATGAAAGGGTGGAAATTCGTTGTGTGTTGATTTATACTACATGTTGAGAGTATCTCTGATGTGCCCCTCTTCTCACATTTCCTTTAGATAGTAGCAAAACTTTACTAGCAATGGAAAAGTTGCTTAGAAGACTGGTCTTTTATCTCTCTACAGGTCTTCACATATTAGAAATTATGCTATTGTACAAATAATTCCTCCATTGTGCTTGTATTGTATCTGTTATATTCTCAGAACTTGTTTCCTGTAATAAAATACCAGGATTGTTTCCTTATTTAGGAGTATGTTCAAATGCCCTTAATCATAAAGATGTTGTGTTGTGGAATTGTGGAATCAGTATAATATTCAACCTGAATAAATCAACTTATATCTGAAATGACCTGAGAATGACCAGTTGGGTTTTGAAATGAATAATGCTTGTATCTACTGATACTTAGTACAGATGCCACCTGGTGTTTCCTGTGGGTACTTCATAATATTTTTACATCCTTTGTGACCTCTTCTTTACATTCTGCTTCTCAGTTGACATAGTTGGTGTTATTTCTCAAAAGGTTAATTGACAGTATGTTACATTAACAGTTTTGAAATTTAGCTGTACTCAAAGCAAATCTGCATATAGTATATGGGAAAAAGAACCTGACCTAAAATGTTTAACAATTTATACTCATAGCTAGGAGAGGCTGTTAACTGTTGCTATTTGTATCTTAATCTGAATTTTCTCAGTTTTGAAGCAAAATAGTAAATTGCAGTTAGCATGCAGTAGTTTGAATTTTAAAGATTTAAAAAATTATCTTGGCTTTTGATTCCTTTAAATTCTATGTCCTATTGATTTGGGGCTGTATTATACCATGCCTTAGTTTTTTTTAGAGAGTCATTAATAATAGGAAATGAACATAAATGAATCCATAGTTCTACTTTGCTGAAACACTGAATTAGGAATTGGGAAGAAGAATCTGATTAAATGCATTTTTCTAAGAATTTCGGCGTTTCTGGAGTTCTTTATTGATGTTTACGATGAGCACTGTTTTTGTTTTGCTCAGTTTTCTAGGAGAATTAAGGTATACGTATAACATATTTGAAATAGGTCAAAGGTGGTTTTAATAAGGAGTATTTTGTTTGGAGTTAACAGAATGCATGTAGACTAACAGAATTGTGTTTTTTTTTGTTTTTTTTTTTTTTTTGGTACGCGGGCCTCTCACTGTTGTCGCCTCTCCCGTTGCGGAGCATAGGCTCCAGACGCGCAGGCTCAGCGGCCATGGCTCACAGGCCCAGCCGCTCCGCGGCATGTGGGATCCTCCCGGACCGTGGCACGAACCCGCGTCCCCTGCATCGGCAGGCGGACTCTCAACCACTGCGCCACCAGGGAAGCCCCAGAATTGTGTTTTTTAATATGAAAGTGATTCCTAGGCATACTGTTAATCTTGAACTCTGAAACTATATCACATCTCAGGTTTGATTTTGGGCTTGGCTGTTATAGATGATACAACCTATTTAATTTTCAAACCGTATATAGCATAAACGCAACAAATACTACATTATTGTAATTATAATAAATGATGAATTCTCTGTCTTCTTACAGGATGTTGATGCTACAAACCCAAATTATGAAATTATGTGTATGATCAGAGACTTTAGAGGAAGTTTGGATTATAGACCATTAACAACAGCAGATCCTGTAAGATTCTTTATTAACAGTTGCTCTGGAACTTTTTATGCTGTAAATAAAAACATGTTTGATACCCCCTAAGTTAATACTGTATTTAGTTCTGTAATTTTTTCTCTCTTTATGGGTGCTCCTTCTCCATATTTTAAGAAGATCAAGAAACCATTGGGAATTCCCTGGCGGTCCAGTGGTTAGGACTCTGAGCTCTTACTGCCAAAGGCCCGGGTTCAGTCGCTGGTCTGGGAACTAAGATCCCACAAACCATGTGATGCATCCAAAAAAAGAAAGAAAGAAACCACTCACACTTACCCTTATTTTCTCATTATTTCCCATAATTTGATACGTTAGACATGCATCTCACAAAGATAATCCACTTCAAAGCAAGCCTCTGTGTCCTTGGTAGGACAGAGCAACAGTCAAGGATGATGTCAGAAGACCCACTTTCCTTTCTGACCATCACTTATACTTTTATCTCAATTCCAAGTTTGTTTCCTCTTGGCTTGGGCTGTAGATCCCACCATCATTCCAACTTACTACTAATTTATTTTAAAATAAATGTTACTCTGGCTTTTAACAATAAGTGATGGTTGTTGAGGACTGCTGTAAACCAGAAATCTAGTGCTTGAAGAATGTTCTGTCTTATGCACCTCCTTTCCTATTGAAGAATGGGAATTTATTGGACAGGGAATACTTTTGTGAGTAATTTGTATTTATGAAAAATAATCCATCTGACCTAGTGTATACAGAATGTATTGGGTACACAAAATACATCTGACCTAGTGTATACAGAATGTAGTGGATGCACAAAATACATATAATACACCTGTGTTAAGGCAGGTGTATTATATATGATTTAATAGAGTAGTTCATAACATTTGCATCTCATATATTTTACTCCTTGCTACCCTTTCATTTGTTTAACCTACATCTGAGCTCATACTTTATGACAGTGACTGGAAAACTTTTTCTGAAAAGGGCCTGATATTTTTGGCTTTGAACCATATGGTCTTTGTTACAACTACTCAATTCTGCCTTTGTAGTATGAAAAGCAGCCATAGACAATACATAAATGAATAGGTATGGCTGTTTCAGTAAAACTTTACAAAAGTGGGTAGTGGCTTGGATTAGGCTTTCAGGTCGTACTTTGCCAATTCCTGCTTTATACTAAATATCAGTAGAAGGCAAGTATTGGGAACATTAATTTTATGAAAAAATTTAATGTCTAAGAATTGGCATATTATAAAATGGTTCAAATTATTTTGGCCAATAATCTTCTGAGAACTGTGTTTCTTGTCTACAGCTAGTTATCTTTGCCTATAATTTTCCCTATAATCAATCTGAAAATATGCCACTTGGTAGGAAATTTTACTTTTGTTGTGTACAGCACATCTTGAAGTGAATAAGGTAGTTTCTTAATGTGAACCTATTGCTACTAAGAGTGGTGGTGTCCTCTACAAAGTTATTTCCCAGTGGTTTACCAAATGACAAAATAAGCGAGTTTCCATTATACTTAGAATTTTTGAAATAATTGTGTCTGATGGCTATTAAAATTTCTTCAAGCTAATTTGTTTTTTAAGCTTACTTATCCTATTTATGCTATGCATAAATTTCTAAAACCTTGGGAGGAAATATTACATAATTAACTTTTCAGTGTTTTATATACCACTGATAATCACTGGAAAAAATATTTTATTTTTAGATTGATGAACATAGGATATGTGTTTGTGTAAGAAAACGACCACTCAATAAAAAAGGTATGCTTATTGAGTTCTAATCAAGGGTTCATTTTTGTCCTGTTTGCAATTTATTTTGATAATAGCAGAAATCAGATTGGTTTGGAAGAGTTAAATGTAAATCATTTCATTTGTACATAACCATTATGCAGATTTCTGTGGTTAGGTCTGTTGATGTGTTACTGTTCTAAGAATCTTTGCCATTCCTGGCTTTACAGAAATCTTGATTTTATTTATTTATTTTTTTTAGTTTGTTGTTGAAATATTCTGTTTACTTGAATGGCATATTTATGGGATATTTATATTTACAGAACTTACTACTTTTATCGAAATTCTTACTACTTAAAATAATTTTTGTGCATTAATTCAAATACTGTGAAAATTACTGGGCACTGATTTTCATTTATTCTTTTAGAAACTCAAATGAAAGATCTTGATGTAATCACAATCCCTAGTAAAGATGTTGTGATGGTACATGAACCAAAACAAAAAGTAGATTTAACAAGGTACCTAGAAAACCAAACATTTCGTTTTGATTATGCCTTTGATGACTCCGCTCCTAATGAAATGGTTTACAGGTAGGTAAATTTGTTTTAAATCAGAATTTTGTTCTTATACTGTGTGTTTACCACCACCACTGAAACTTATGTTGATCTTGGCATATCTCTCCAGAGGTGTAATATCCTTTTCTTTCCCCCTGAGTTTAAACAAATAAGAATATTTAATAAACATGATAATGAATTTTAACACTTGTTTTCTTTAATGCTCCCCAAATCAGTTTTCATTAATGATTAACTTTATACACTCTATAACATACTATATGTATGGATAAGAAATTTCTAGGAAACATTTTCTGTACCTCTAGAGATGGGATGTGGCTATTTTTTACTTTTTGATCTCTGCAGTAGTGAAGAAATTTGAAATAACTGTTATACATCCGTCACTTATTTGTCTAAATCTTTATTTAGCACATATGGCCACTTAAGGAAAAAAAAGTTCTGTAAATCTACTTGCATTTCCCTAGTTTTATCACTTCTAAGCTTTGGAATAGTTTTAGTACATGAAATTCTTGCATGTTCACATGTTCAACTTACAAACAACTCAAACTTACATGTATTGTGCATTGATATCCCACATTTTTATCCAAATTTAGATTCTTGTACATAGTTTGTAAACATTTACGTCTTATTATTTAATAGGTCAGTTTTAGCAGCATTGTTATTTCAGTCTATATTAAATTGTCTTGACAGTTACTTGAATGCTATGTTTCATTGCCCTTTTATTTTATAAATTTGACTGGAAAACAAAGTTAAAGGGTTAATAAGAATCCTAAGAATTGAAGATGTTATAAATGAGATAAGACCAACTCCACTGGTCTTAAGCCAGTAAACTGGGAGTTCAGCTGTAAAGAAAGAGGAAAAAACTAAAGAACATGTGAATGCTAGATAGAGGTATTGTGAAAAATTTGTTTTGAAAGGGAATTATAAATTGTGTATTTTTTACTTTTTTGAGAACTGAGTCCTGTCCTCCCCCCTCACTCCCTTCTCTGCTTCCATTCCTGTCTCATAAAATATGTCTGTCTGACTTTTGTAATCATTTTCAAGAAATCACTATAAATAAAAGTATGTTTCTGTGTATGTGCTAGATTTAGTAAACATTTTGTGTTTCACCCTGTATTTATGCTTCTTAATTTTACCAATATTGATTCTCTCCCCTTTCTCTTATCCTTAACTTTTATGGACTGAGAAGTTAGGCTTGTTTTTTTTTTTTTGTCTGATCACTCTTCAGACTCATTTCCAGTTCTTTTTGATTAGAACATTTTCCTGCTCCTTTTGTTCTGTACTTTCTCCAGTTTTGCCTTAAAAAAAAAATCAATAGAGCTGTATAAAGTGTTCTACATATATTCTTTTGAAGACTGTGTAAAAAGTAGATTTGTTTTCTATCATGCTTTTAGGG
Source organism: Lipotes vexillifer (assembly GCF_000442215.2). Lineage (NCBI taxonomy): Eukaryota > Metazoa > Chordata > Mammalia > Artiodactyla > Lipotidae > Lipotes > Lipotes vexillifer. The sequence goes on from NW_006777552.1 coordinate 859,839, forward strand.
CTCTGCTCAATGAAGTATTTTTTTGTCCCTCCCTACCTTTTTATTTTAACTCCAGCAATGATTATACCAATACATAATATTTGGGCATCCTTTTCCTGAATCAAGACTGTCAACTCAGAATTCATTGTCTTATAAGCATAATTTATATTTACTTACTCACATTCAAGGAAATTTTACCACTTTTATACTTGTTTAGATAATGTTTTTGTACTTTTTTCCCCTCTAGCTTTTCTTGATTCTGTTTCTGTTGAAACCATTGATACTTTTTTTGGGTTGGGTTGGGGTTTTTAGTTTTGGTTTTGGTTTTCATATCTGTCCTACTTGTCTGGCTGATATTACCGTATTTTGTTGTTTTTTTTAGAACTTTCCTACTGTCTTCTATATATTATGTCTTTAGCTCAGTTACTATCAGGTTTTTTTCCCTGTCCATTATTCTTGTGACCCTTGTTTATTTCGGAATTATTGCTTGAAAATACGCTTTAAAGAGCTTTAAGCAATTCTAGGACATGGGTATTTAAAATTTTAAATCAGTGGTCAATTGTGGCCTCGCAGTTGATCCCACTGATTTGTTAAAAATCTTGGTATAAGCTTTGCTTATAATAACACTTGATATTAGTTTTATTGTTTATTTGTTTAATTTAAATATTAACTGTATGTTCCGACTGGTACATTTTATTTTTAAGATTTACAGCTAGACCACTAGTGGAAACTATATTTGAAAGGGGAATGGCTACATGCTTTGCTTATGGGCAGACTGGAAGTGGAAAGACTCATGTAAGTAATTCATTACAGTTACATCCTGGTATGAAGCCAGTTTATTTTCCTTATAGCTTAATTCTAAGACCTAAATTCTATTTTCTTTTTAACATATAGACGATGGGAGGTGACTTTTCAGGAAAGAACCAAGACTGTTCTAAAGGAATTTATGCATTAGCAGGTAACTCCCCTTTTTGCATATTATTTATAATATTCTTCTTGAATATTATTCAGGTGGCTTGGAAATAAGATTTGGAAGTACTGTCCAGAATTTTAAGGGTAACTAATGCTATACTTACTATATATTATGTCAGTTTTAGATTAGTGGACTGTTTTGAAAAGAACTGTGCTTTGGGGGCAAAAATCTTGATTATGTTTGTGTTGTAATCTGGCACATTGTTGGAGCTTAGCGTTTGTTGTTGAATAACTGCTTTGTGAAAAGTTTCCATTTGGTATGATTATGAAGGTAACCTTATTATGACCGCCTATAATTTTATGCTATTTATAAAGATAAGTGGTAGCATTCTCTTCTTGAATATGAAGGAGAGTGGCCTCTAAACTTTAAATGTAGAAAAACTATTACTACTATTTCTTTTGGAAAATTAATATCCACTTTAATCTTCATTTTTCTTATTGATACTATCATTCTAGGTAAACATTAGTTGATTTGAATTGCTTTTTAGAAACAGAAAATTTGAATTGCTTTTTAAAAACAATATTTGTTGCATCTTAATAAATTTTCTCCATATGCAATTATTGACAGCTCGAGATGTTTTTTTAATGCTAAAGAAGCCAAACTATAAGAAGTTAGAACTTCAAGTGTATGCAACCTTTTTTGAAATTTATAGTGGTAAGGTAAGTGGAAACTTAAAAATTTTATTTTAGTTTTTTAAATTATGGTTAAAAATGCATAACATAAAATTTACCATTCTAACCATTTTTAAGCATAGAAGTTCAGCAATATTCACATTGTTGGGCAGTCATTGCCACCACATAATTGTTACATGTATTTGGAATATTATGTTAAAGTTCTGTGATGAGATTTTTTAAAATTCCCTTTGAAACTCTTTAACTTCAGTATCGATCATTATTATTCTAATAACATTATTACTAGAATTCTCTGAAATAATTTTCGGACTCTGAATGACTCATTTTTATAGAACTATTCTTTTTTTATTTTTAAAGCTAGCTTTCTTTCTTTTTTTTTTTTTAGGTTTTTGACTTGCTAAACAGGAAAACAAAATTAAGAGTGCTCGAAGATGGAAAACAGCAGGTTCAAGTGGTGGGATTACAGGAACGGGAGGTCAAATGTGTTGAAGATGTACTGAAACTCATTGACATAGGCAACAGTTGCAGGTAGCTCTCATTTTAATTAAGAAAGCGAAACAGTTTCATGATCAGTTTTAGATACTTTGGGTATAACAAAAGCAAAGCAAGGATGTTATTCAGTGCATTTTGGACATAAAAATCAATATTCATAAAAACTTTTGAAGTATGCCAGATTAAATTGTATTAATCTGGTTATGTTTGTGTTGTTAATTCAAAATGTCTCTTTTGTATTTAAATAATAAAAACTCAATAGTTTTTTCTTTTTTTAATGAAAATATTGTGGTTTGCACATATAAATTGAACTTTTTACATATCAGAATGTTTTTAATTACATTGTAGAACATCCGGTCAAACATCTGCAAATGCACATTCATCTCGGAGCCATGCAGTGTTTCAGATTATTCTTAGAAGGAAAGGAAAACTACATGGCAAATTTTCTCTCATCGATTTGGCTGGAAATGAAAGAGGAGCTGATACTTCCAGTGCAGATAGGCAAACTAGGCTTGAAGGTGCTGAAATTAATAAAAGCCTTTTAGCACTCAAGGTAAATAAAGTGTACTTAATTGTGAAAAGTCTTTTACTTTTGACTTCATTTTTGTTTACTCAGTTACAAAATTATAGTATTTGTTTTTTCTAATAAGAGAGGTATCAAAATTTGTTTATGTTTGCAGTTATAGATTTATATTGTACCCAGAAATTTTCTTTACACATATTATTTATTCTTTTTAAGATAGATAAAGATCTGTTAGTTAGCAGGCCAATCCCAACGCTGCTTAGGGAGATTCCAGAGGGCCTTAATCATTGATCAGTCTTTTTTCTTGAAGGAGGGCAAGGAACCACAAAACTGAGCTAAGAAAGTTTCTCAGAAAAATGTGGAATGGCTTTCAAAAAGTTAGGCCACTATTATATATCTTCCTTGACTAGCAAAGCAAAGAAAGCATTCTGTTTTTTTCTTTTGTAGTACCACTTTAGAAGTTTAACTTTTTACAGTTATCCTACTTCCTGTTACTTCTAAACACTAATCATAGTCTCCAGAAGAATCTTTTGGAATTAATAAAGTAGTCTTTTGGATTGGGTATTTTTTGTTTTCCAAATTTCATTTTCTTGAATTAGGATTTATAGGAACATTTCTACTATGCTGTAAATCTCTTAATAGAATTTTCAGAGCTGATCAGATCTTAAATGTTAGGGTTATGGTAACAGATGTTTTAAATATGTTCATTAAGATTACTCTTTATAAAAAGTAAAATCTGTGAAATTTGCTTTCTTAATTTTCAGGAGTGCATCAGAGCCTTAGGTAGAAATAAACCTCATACTCCTTTCCGAGCAAGTAAACTCACTCAGGTGTTAAGAGATTCATTCATAGGTGAAAACTCTCGTACCTGCATGGTAAGTTTGTTTGTTTTGTTTTAATCTTAAATGAATAATTATGTAGTATATATGGGAAAATTATAAAATACATTAATGACAGTCATTTAAAGTCTATTGTGAGAGATACAGTGATACTTGAAAATGTGGTCCCTGCCCGTCTGATAGGATTATATTGTAGTTATAATGCATTCTACTAATTCCAACATCTGATTCTTCGTGAGATTGGTTTTCATTGATTTCTGTTTTCCTTGCATATTGGGCACACTTTTCTATTCATATATCTAGAATTTTGGATTATATAATTTTCATTATGAATGAATATTTTATGGACACTCTGGATTCTGTTATGTTCTTCTAAAGATTATTGATTTTGTTATTGTTGTTATTTTAGCTGGAAGTTAACTTAGCTGAACTCCAAACTCTTGTCTCCCCAGCTGTGGGCATCAACTGACCTTGAAATCTCTGTTTAGCTCTTTTAGACTTAGCTGTGTTTCTTGCAGTCAACCTTGTGTTCAGGGGTCAGCCAGAGATTTCGGTAGTATAAATATATATGTAGAATATGAGTTTCTTCCTCTGTGGTTCTCTTCTGGGACAAACTTCACTTCCCAGCTGCTATAGTGCCTACCTCCAAACTCCATCCTTTAGTTTAACCAGTGAAACTCCAGATTTCTATTGAAGTTTTAGTTGTCCTGTGTGACAGCAGCAGAGTTTGCCCTTAGGCAAAAAAAGTTATCAAAAGTAGGGGCGGACAGTCACTCAATGTTACTCCCTTCTTCTAGGTGTTGACCTTCATTTTCTGCCTGATAGTTGATCATTTTGTGGTGCTATCAGAGTTGTTTATATTTTAACTGGAGTTTATAATTATTCTTTGATTATGGGTATGAGATAGTGAATTATCTTGGAGCTAAGGTATCATTAATAACTCTTTTTTTAGATGACCATGTTAAAATTAGACCTGACTGAGCCATATGTCAGTATTACTTGTCATCATTTATAACATTTTCTTTACCTTTGCATTTTTCCCCTATAGATTGCCACAATCTCTCCAGGCATGGCATCCTGTGAAAATACTCTCAATACATTAAGATATGCAAATAGGTATGAGAAATGGTTATTTATTTTGAAATTTGAAGGGAATAGAACAATATATGGTTTGATTTAATATCTGATAGGGTACATCTTACTGCATTGCTCTTTACATTTTCAAGAGAAATTTGCATGTTATTCATTGAAATGATGTCTAGAATCATTTTGTCATATTCTAAAAATAATTGGAAATTGTAATTTGGGAAGACATATTTTTAGTAGAATAGGTCTTATAATCATAGAACATGATTGTATTTTTCCATTAACCAAGTTATATTTCATAATATTTTACTATATTTAAAATCATGAAAATTCTTATTATTATTTTAAGACTCAAAAGTGAGTATCAGGAGCCAGTCCGTATTTCTTAAATTGTTTTGCATATACTGAAAATTATTTCTGATAATCTTAAATATTATACATGGGGAAGCTAGAGTTTAAGTAGTGATAGCACAGTTCTTTCTGGTGTTCTGTATGGGTTACATTTTATTATTTATGGCAATAGTGTTACAGACATTAATGGACAATTGCATTATTACAAATGAGAGGACAAAAAGCGTTACACATTATTAAAGCAGTTTATTCCTTATAGTCACAAAATGCCCTTGGAATTTTGGATTGTAATAGGCATGTTTATATTTGTTCCAGAGATTTTTTCCCATTGCTCTTGTTTTGAATGACTATATATATAGTTTTAAATTTGTATTATCACATATTGCATTTGTGATTTTAACCTAGAGATAAAATTCCTCTTTGTATTCCATTTCTAGTGTGGAGAATCTCTTAATTTTGCTAAACATGAGTATTTGTACTATTTTTTTGTTTTAATCACTATGGAAATTTTATTTTTAATCTTTCATTAAAGTATGAAATACATATGCATACAGAAAAGTACCCAAAACACAAGTGAATAATTTAATGAATATTTACAAAGTGAAAATTCCTGTCATCAGACCAAGAAATAAAACATTTCCAGTCCCCCATAAAATTCCCCATGTGTCCCTTTCTAATCACGAATCCTGAATAACATGCCTAAATCCATTAATTTCTACCCCAAGGTAGCCATTGTCCAGACTTTTGTGGAATAAATTTCTCAATTTTCTTTCTCTCTTTTTAAAAATAGTTTTACTACCTATGAATGTATCCCTGAACGATATAGGTAGCTGTATTTGAACTTCACATAAATGAGATCATATGCTTTGTTCTTTTGTATTTTGCTTTTGCTTCAGCTAAAGAGATTTTTAAAAATCATCAGTAAAAACTGTTGGAAAGTATAAACTTATTGACCTTTTGTAAAGATATTAAAAATAATAACTTTTAAAAATAATTGAACTTTATTTTTAAATTTAATACCCTTTAAACTTTGAATTATAAGGTTCTAGCTATGAACCTTTATAGTACTTTTTTTTTTTTTTTTTAATGTGGTACGCGGGCCTCTCACTGTTGTGGCCTCTCCCGTTGCGGAGCACAGGCTCTGGATGCGCAGGCTCAGCGGCATGGCTCACGGGCCCAGCCGCTCCACAGCATGTGGGATCTTCCCAGACCGGGGCATGAACCCACGTTCCCTGTATCGGCAGGCGGACTCCCAACCACTGCGCCACCAAGGAAGCCCCTATAGTACTTTTAATCATTCTTTGTAGTGAACATTTTTGGTATTGTGGGTTTTTTTTCATTAATTTAAAATGCTTCTTGTTTCAGAATTGTTCATGGGAGAGATGAGGAACAGCTTAGTGTAGTAAAATGATTGCCGTGTTGTAGAATTAAAACCCTCCATGTCTTCAGACTTCTGGCTGCAAAGGAATCCCCCTAATGTGAAAATGCTGTATCTGGTTATTCCTCTAGTTCATTTAGATCCAAGTAAAATATTTTAATTTATTATCATGTAATGTGATTCATTTGCAACCATTACTAACCATCTAGGACAAATAATTCTGTCTTTTATTTCCATATCTCTAGGAATAAAGATTTTCAACCTCATTTGATAGCTCATTTGAGGAATATAATTCCTGCATATAGAATAGTTTAGGTTGGGCAAGAGAGCTTTGAATAGAGGAAAAATGTGGTTAGGGGCTAATAGGTATCTAAATTAGGAGATTCTGAAAGAATAAGTAATGGGGTTGGGAGTAAAAAGAGTTATTAGGTCAGTATTAGAAATTTAGGTTTGTCAGCACGTGTGTAAATAAGCTTTCCAAAAGGATAAAGGCAAAGGAATCTGGTATTCAACCTTTCAGAGTAGATATTACCAATAGGTCAAAGAAAGATTCTAAGTAAAAGAAATTATTAGTTTGATCTATGTGACTGTTTTTGATGTATAACAATAGTAATTTCATTTAGTTCAACCTAAGAGAAGTAATGAGAAAAACAGAGAATATGGTTAGTATATTGAAGTGTTTAAACATAAGGTTTGTACTCACAGCTAGGTTTGAACTTCAGTTATGCCACGTTCTCATTGAATGAACTTGGGTAAGATACTTTATTGCTCTGAACCTATTTCTCATCTGTAAAGTGGTGATAATAATATCACAATATTGTCGTAATGATTAAATAATATAATGTCTAAAAAATATTAATCATAATATCTGATATATAGGAAGTAATTAATAAATATTGCCTACTGTTATGAAATGGGATTGGCCTAAAGAGGACATAGGGAGTCACAAAAATTGGGTCATAAAAGCCATGATTTAGTTAAATATAACTGTTAGAGACATTAGCAAAAGCAATTTAAATTCCATTGCTAAAGGATTTTTTTCACCATGGTTCGTCACCTGAATCACCAAACACAGGAAATTACCTGAGTGACTGTTTTCTCAGTTTGTTCCAGGATTGCTTTATAGCTAATACCATTCTAGGTGCATAGGAAAGAAGTTAATTCATTATAAATGGTGTATGCCATTAGGACTTAATTCTCTTGTGTCCTGTTTGAAAAGACTGCAAGAGTGTTGAGGACTCATTAATGCTAATAAAATATTCATGGTATTGACTACACAAGGAAATTAGACATGAGTGGTCATGTAGCTAAATACAGGGCATTTCAAATTTAGGTGATGGACTCGTTAAACCTCTAGAAAGATCATGAGAAAAGGAAGGACTATGGAGTAGGGAGTCAGTAGAACAGAGGGGTTCAAAAACCTCTTCACATTGATTATTTTTAAGATAGTGTAAATATATTGTCATAACAACGTTGATCCTTTTCTAAACAAGTTAAACTGAGTACTAAATGCAAATGTGAAATGTGCATTGCTGTCTTTACAAGAGCATTTTCTTTTTAATTTGTTGCTGTTTTGGTGCTGCAGAGTAAAGGAGTTTGGAATTAGTCCATCAGACATTCCCTTCTCACAGGGTAGTGGCAGTCGCCCTGATCTCTCTCCTTCTTATGAATATGACGACTTTTCTCCTTCAATTACCAGGTCTACTTCATTCTATACATAAGATGTTTATTTTAATAGTTTCTTTTGGATTGTGCTATGTATACATGTTTTATAGCATTTACTTTCATAGCATATACTTTTGTCCTGAGCCATTTTATTTTTCATTTTCATTTGGCAGGTGGTGGTTATACTGCATGATCTTCATTTTTATGTACTTTATTAATTTGCTTTAAAATGTTGATTTAGAATTCAGGCTTCCTTTTCCCCTCTCATCTTTTTAAGGATGATGTCATCTTTGCATATTTACCATTGAAGGATAAACTGTCTTATTTAAAACGAACAGTTTACATTCTTTCTGTCTGCAAGGAAATCACAAGGCTCCTCTTGACTTAAAAAGTGTACCCTCTCCCAAATATGTAAATTGAAGTTTAAGGGGTAAACTTTTTTTAATGATAGAACTTTACAGCTTATAATCTTTATAGATTAGAAATATTTCACATGTAGCTATTTTAATTGAGCCTTCTAACTACCAAATCTGCAAAGTGTATTAAATTCTTTGATTTTGGGGGACTTCCCTGGTGGTCCACTGGTTAAGACTCCACGCTTCCACTGCAGGGTGCGCAGGTTCGATCCCTGGTCTGGGAACTGAGATCCCGTGTGACACACGGTGCAGCCAAAACAAAAAAACAAAAAAAACCCTGATTTTTGACTGTGATTCATTTATTGATCTAAGTGCCATTGTTAGCATTTTTCTATTCAGCAATTTAGTTGCAACAAGTGTCTTATTTATTTTGAAATACTGAATCTGCATACTTTGTTGATTCTCAATTTGTTATGCACAGTAATTATGTTTGAAGTAATTGTAAAGTTATATACCTAAGTAAATTCCTAAAGCTTCACAGCTAAACATACCTTTAGTATTTCCACAGATTTCAGTTAGATTTGATCTGGAAAGCTGACATCATCAATATTAATATGTTTATTGAATTGCTTTTATATTAAATAGGTTGATATTTCTTGTTCCTCTGCATGAATCTTTGTTAATTATAGATACCTCTTATGTGTTTATAGGGTGAAAGAATTGACTGTGGATCCAACTGCCGCTGGTGATGTCCGTCCAATAATGCACCATCCACCAAATCAGATTGATGATTTAGAGGCACAGTGGGGTGTGGGGAGTTCCCCTCAGAGGGATGATCTAAAACTTCTTTGTGAACAAAATGTAAGTGACATAATATAGTTGTAATTATCTAATCTTAGTCATTTCATCCATAGCAGAATAAGTGAAAACTATCATCTAAATCAGGGATCAGCAAATTACAGCCTATGGGCCTGCCATCTGTTTTTACAAATAAAGTTTTGTTGAAACATGGCCCTGCTCATTAAGACCAGAGGTGACAAAGATTGTATGGCTCACAACCCCAAAATATGTACTAAAGTTCACTGACCCCTGATCTAGCTATTCTTTTTTCCAGATTTTATACTGATGTTAAAATTGGGGATTTTTAAAGTAATACAGGGAAAAAACAAGTTTAAGAATTGTACATGCAATATATCACATATATAAAGCTTAGAAACAAGATTATGGACACATGCACATGCATTAAAGGATTCATGAACTGTATCAAAAATGGAAAAAATCTGACATTTGTTAAATCTGGTTGCTTTCTGTATTTTTGAATGTTTGGTGACATTTCATAAATTTAAAATTTTGATTCCCGTGTTACTTAAAAATAATAATATGTGCCCACTGCATAAGGACAGTGAGGTATAAAGAAAGAACAAAAAAGCACAAACACATTTTCACATAGTTATTTAACTTCATTTTTTAAATGTATAATCTATATAGTTTTGTATCATCCTTTTCCCACTAAGAATCCTATAGTGGCATTTTCTTATAATGATAAAGGTAGCATTTATTAGTTGCTTACTTCATGACATATATTTGCTAGGCATCTTATGATCTGGTATAGTCCTCACTATTCAGTGTGGTAGGTACTATAATTATCCCTGTTTTTAACTTGACTAAGATCATATAAGTAGTAAGTACTGAAGCCCAGCAGGATTGAAATCTGGGTCTTTCTTATACCAGAGTGAAATCTTAGGTCAGCTAAATTGATTGCTTGCTGCAATAAGATATTCTTTGGAAACAGTATAACTTAAGTTAATGTTTTTATACTTTCCAGCAGGTATTTTAAAGTCCAAAATATTCTAGAGTAAACAATCGGATATCCTACTTTTTGTTATCATGTTTCAAAATACTCTACAAAGTAGGCCTCAATGCAGCAGTTCTCAACCAAGAGTGACTTGGCCCCTCTCCAGGGAAAAATGTATGGAGACATTTTTGGTCGTCACAGGTGGGATGGTGTTGCTAACATCCAGTGGGATGAGGCCAGGGATGATACTAAACATCATACAATGCACAGGGACAACAGCCTTCCTCCTTCCCCCCAAAATGTCTATAGTGTCGAAGTTAAGAAACCTGGTTTAAAATAAGAGTTCTGGGCTTCCCTGGTAGTGCAGTGGTTGAGAGTCTGCCTGCCGATGCAGGGGACACGGGTTCATGCCCCGGTCCGGGAAGATCCCACATGCTGTGGAGCGGCTGGGCCCATGAGCCATGGCCGCTGAGCCTGCGTGACCGGAGCCTGTGCTCCGCAACAGGAGAGGCCACAACAGTGAGAGGCCAGCGTACCGCAAAAACTAAAATGAAATAAAATTTAAAAAAAAATAAAATAAAATAAGAGTTCTGAACTTTGAACCATAGAGGATAAAGACCTAAAAATGAAACCCTGGTGTTAGTCTATCCCCTGTCCCCAAAACATTTGAAAGAGACTGCAGTTGCTTTGTAAATCCTTAAAGCAAAAAAAAAAAAAAAAAAAATTCCTTAAAGCAAACCCTGCATTGCTCCTAGATACAGTGCCTACAGAGATATGGAAAACCAGAACAGGATAGGCACTCCCTATAGCAGATCTCTCACATTTTATTCTTGCATCTATTGGGTCTTTGCAGGACCTTAATTTGGAGAGGTTGGCTAGGTGACCAGAACTAATCCAGAGGCTTTAAGCATGACATCATGGGTTCTTGCAACCTCCCTTATAGAGTATGGATTTCTTTCAACTTTGCCTTCCCCAAGGAACTGTCTTGAGATGGTTCAGCATTAGCCTTTAGTTAAGTATTGGTGCATGTGTACATATTCTTATTGCTATATTAAATTTTAACAAGGTAGATTAAAATGGGATAGTGTCCAGGACATGCCTTGGAGATAAAGTAATATAGGAAGACAAACTAGAGGATAATCAAGTGCATTAGAATTCCATAAGTAGTTGTATAGACAAAAAGTATTCTGAGTGGGCTGCATGGAAGTGATAGGAGTTTGCATAATATCTTGAAGCAGAGAAAAGACAGGACATTCTTGGCTTGGCAGGGAAGTGGGCAGATAAAATGAGTAAAGGTGGTTGACTGTGTGTTTACCAGAAGGACAGAGAATATGAGAGAATCATGCCTGCATGTCTTGATTAAAAGCAGATGGCTCTTTTCCCAAAGAGAAAATAAAAAATTCTTTAGCCAATTTGATTATATAAACTTTTAGGGATGGCAGCTTATTGATGAAAGAGTCAAATAAGTCAAAGTCTACTTATAGTATTTAATTTAATGAAAATACACACATATATTTAGAATTGTGTATTTTATTTGAAAAATGTTGCTTTTCCTACTGACATTTTATAAAACAAGTTTAAGGGTACTTCTCAATCACTACAGCCACGTTTTGAGGAAATAAATCATTAGATGTTAGAGTTGGGAAGGAAGCTGAAAAAAGAAAGCAAGGCCAGAGAAGTTTGACTTGATGTAGGACCAAAATATGTTGCATATACATATGTGAGTTTTTGTTGATAAAGTTGTGAATTGTCCATTAAAATTTCTGTAAAAACCAGTAAGTAAATTGTAGAATGCAATTCAGAAATTAAAATTTAGTTAAGAGTTGAATCCTTCAGAATACCAATTTGATAGTCACAGTCATGAAAGATACTATGTTTACGTCTCTCTTCTAGTGAAAAGAAATTTAAGACATATATGTGAATTAAATTGTTAGGGAAAGTAAACACTGAGGAAATATTTCAGTATATTTCTAGCCTGTGATAAATGTATTTTTGAAAAGTTGCACTCCAAAAGAGATTGCTTTTTTACAGTAATTCTGCAGTAAAGCTTGGGATAAGTGAAAACTGTTTCTTACTGATGTGTTTAAGTTTGTCTTACTGAGTGTTATGTTAAATATTTTTGACCCATAAAAAGAAATTGTGGCTTTGCCTTTCATGTTTTGTTTTAGTTGTCTTTAACATTCAAGCATCCTCAATTTCTAAGTTGCATTTTCGTAGATGACACAGAAAAACTACTTTTTTATTATAACATTTAAAATATAAACTTATGTCATAATTTTTGAACTATTTTTATTTTAAGGAAGAAGAGGTTTCTCCACAATTGTTTACTTTCCACGAAGCTGTCTCACAAATGGTAGAAATGGAAGAACAAGTTGTAGAAGATCACAGGGCAGTCTTCCAGGTAAAGTAAGACAACATTTAATCAAATGTTTCTCTAGAAAAACTAACTACCAACTTTTGTAATTCTTTGAGTATCACACTATTCTAAAAATAATACTTGTTTATGTGTAAGTATATGTGTATTTGTAGGGCATATGACACATTAAATTTTGAATAGAATGAATGATCACTACAAACAAACTTTCTTTGCAGGTGTGATGGAAAGATCTAGTTTATTTCTTCTGTTCTCCCACTTCATTTGCTTTTGTCAGTTGTCTGTTTATAGAGGAGCTGAACTTCTACCCTCCACTACCCCTTTCTTCATGGTAGGCCAGTTTGTTTGACAGCAGTAGGAAAAACTCTTTTAAGGGTATCAGAACAATTGAGGAAGGGTCAATCTTTGTAGGAAAAGAGGAGTATTTCAGGAGAGTTACTGTACTGACTGAGCTGTCAGTGGCAGATGACTGAGGGGTATTATATCCCTTCCTATAGCAGTAACTCCTTAGGTATTTATCCCATTGTGTGTTAAACCTATTTTAAAAAACCTTTTACCATACGATCCTCCCCTCTCCCTTTTTATAAACAAGGAAATATTCTGGGGACTTCCCTGGTGGCGCAGTGGTTAAGAAAATGCCTGCCAATGCAGGGGACACGGGTTTGAGCCCTGTCTGGGAAGATCCCACATGCTGTGGAGCAACTAAGCCCATGCGCCACAACTAATGAGCCTGCGCTCTAGAGCCTGTGAGCCACAACTACTGAGCCCACGTGCCACAGCTACTGAGCCTGCACAAATAGAACCCATGCTACCCAACAAGAGAAGCCACTGCAATGAGAAGCCCACGCACTGCAACAAAGAGTAGCCCCTGCTCACCCACGCGTGCAGCAACGAACACCCAACACAGCCAAAAATTAAAATAAAATAAATTTATTTTTTTAAAAAAGGAAATATTCTGGAGGGTGATACCTTTGAGGAAGTGAAGATAATTTTGAACATCTTTATGGAGACCGTACAGTCAGGTTGCCCCCCACCCCCTTCCCACAGTATATAAATCCATCATCCTATTAACCTATATTCCTTCTCTGATGTTGAAGAAATCTTCATTTATCTGTAAACAGACATTAACATTCCTCAGCTCTAGCCATTCAAGCACTTGGTTGAAGGTCTCAAAAACATAAGAGAACTGTTTATAACTTCAGAATAGCGTATACACTGATTAAAACTGTTACAGTTTTAGTCAAATCCATATTATGGGAATCTCTTCAGAGGCCTGGGTATTTAGATTAAATCAAAAAAGGACACTTGTAATTTAAGAAAATTGTTAGAACAATATGGACACCCATAAAAGTCAGGTGAGGCTTTCAAACTCAAATTTATACTTGATGTGTCAGAACTAAATTGGTACATTTATAGAACAGTTGTGTGTGCAGCACAATTGAATTGTCTTGGAATCCAGCAGTAGACTTGTGAATGCCTTGTTAGAATGAGGTATGGCACCACAACTACTGAGCCTGTGTGCTGCAACTACTGAATCCCGCGCACCTAGAGCCCATGCTCTAAAACAAGAGAAGCCACCGCAATGAGAAGCCTGGGCACTGCAACGAAGAGTAGCCCCCGCTCCTCGCAACTAGAGAAAACCCGCACACAACAACGAAGACCCAACGTAGCCAAACATAATTAATTATTTTTTAAAAAAAGGAATGGTTTCCTTGAAGCATTTATGAATAGTAGTAAGTAGCTACTGTTTAGTGGTTCATTTGACTCTTCTAAAATGAGCTATCCTGGGAATTCCCTGGCAGTCCAGTGGTTAGGACTCTGCGCTTTCACTGTGGAGGGCGTGGGTTCAATACCTGGTCAGGGAGCTGAGATTCTGCAAGCCACACGGTGCGGCCAAAAAAAAGGGCTATCCAGTGTTCCCTTACAGTCGACAATATTGAAGAGCTAGTGTGTAGAATTTAGGATTACCTCTTGGCTCAACCACTGTGAGGCCCCAAATAGATATGTTAATTCCAGATGATTTACAAGTTCTGGGCTCCCATAGGCCTCATCAGATTGATCAGTAACTTTATTATTACACCCGTTGTCTCTCTGTTTTAGGGACAGCTGTTGAAGTTTGAGATTTACTATGCTCATTGATGTGTGTGTGTGTGTGTGTGTGTGTGTGATTCATTCCCTCCCCCAAACCCCACTCAAAGTAGAGTAATAATAGGAAAATGAAGTCATCTTACTTGGCCTGTCACAGTGGTGTTTGTGTTCAAATTTAAGGAAATATTTCTTAATTTTACTCTATAATAAAGATGTTTTATGGTTATTAATATTTTAGAGAATACCATCTTGAGTATGTTTGATTAACATGAAATTTATTAATTGGTTTCTGTCTTATATATAGGCTCATTGGATTATTGATTTTTTTTTTCTTGGTCATTTCAGGAATCTATTCGATGGTTAGAAGATGAAAAGGCTCTCCTAGAGATGACTGAAGAAGTAGACTATGATGTAGATTCATATGCTACACAACTTGAAGCTATTCTTGAGCAAAAAATAGACATTTTAACTGAGCTGCGGGGTAATTCTTTTTTCATTTTAGTGTTTGAAATCTGCCTAATATTTGTATGTAATTAGTGGGAGGATTTCATATTGTAAGAAGATATCTGAAGTGAAAATTATGGGTACATTTAACATCTTTCTAGAGGTATTGAAGACCAACGAACCATTCTGATTTTTCTAAAAATGAAACATGAAAAATCATTTCAAGTGCTCTCTAGTCATCTTTTTCTTAGTCTTTGGAGAAGGTAAAAAGACATCTTATGATTAAAGAGGGACAATATATTTTAACAAGTTTATAAATTTTGTATACCCATTCAGAGTTTTAGTTTGGTGGGCCGATGCTTTTCAGAATTATTTTCCTTGGTTTAGGTCTATTACGGGTCATCTTTCTATAGCCTCCTATGTGCATCTCCTTTCTGTGCATATTGTCATGTTTTTCCTTTGAACACTTGTTTTAAAAAATGAAGGGGAAGGTTTCAAAACAACCCTTTCTACTTTGCTTATGAAGGGAGGCATGTGGTTTACCTACATGCCATGGCTTCTTTCTTGGCTTTTTAATTAGCTTATCTCTGCAGCTTCAGATAAGCGTGTATTGTATGTGCTTTCTTAGGCTTTGGCAAATTAGCTATCTTCATTTATATGCAAGTAGGTTTCTTTGTGTGTGCATGCAATGCAACATGAAACCAGACTGAAGTTGCTAGTTTTTAGCATCAAACAAGCTGCTTCAAATTTTTTAAACAAGGTTCTTTGTAAAGTTGGTTATTTGAAATCATCTCTTATAGAGTCAGCAGTGACCATTTTGCCAATTTAGAATTGTTTGTGCAGATGTAAGGTTTCTAAAACTTGATGTTTTTCATGTTCTTCATATTCAAGCCTTGATTTAAAGTGTTTTGATCATTTTTCTAATCTGTCATAATACACAAGCAGCTTTTTCAGTATGCATTTTATTCAGAAGACAGATCACAATGCATCCTAATTTTTTTTCTTTGTAAGATGTAGCTTTCAACTTAGTTCCTTTCCTTAATTTTCTCAGGATTCATGTATAAGCAAGCATATCCAAACTTTGAAGAAATTACTACCTAGATATTATATTATTCAGTCCTTCCTTAGAAAAAAATTTTTTTTTACCATCCAGAGATAATTTTGTTATTAACATAAGAAGTTTGAGAGCTATTATCTTGTATTACCAGGCATCAAATCCAGAAGTCCTTAAATTCCTTTCTTCTTCTTATTTTTGGCTGTGCTGGGTCTTCATTGCGGCACGTGGGCTTCTCTCTAGTTGCAGTGCAGGCTTAGTTGCCCTATGGCATGTGGGATCTTAGTTCCCCAACCAGAGATCTAACCCATGTCCCCTGCATTGGAAGCCAGATTCTTAGCCACTGGACCACTGGGGAAGTCCCCTTAAATTCCTTTCTAAATTTCAGAGAAGTCAACTTTTTCAACATCGTTTTACTTAGGAAGAGGGGAAAGAAATTGAGATACCAACTTTATATCTCTCCTTTTTTCTGAAAGCCATAATCTTTGCACATTTTAAGTTGGGAGACTGTTGGAAGGTGCTGTCTCTTGTGCATTGTGCGATGCTTACAAATATCCCTGGTCTCTACTAACTAGATGACAGTAGTACCACCCCAATGTGACAATCAAAAATGTCTGTAGATGTTACCCAATGTCCCCGGGAGGGGAGCGAAAATCACTCCCAAATTGAGAACCACTGTTACAGAAAGATTGCTCATGTTCACACAGCTATTATTTGCTTCCTCCAATTTTTACTTACGTATTTCTTACTCTTAAGTGACTGAATCAGTACACGAGAGACAGTAGGACAGAATTGTAAGGCCAAGAAATGTATGTCCTGTAATTTCCCTTCCCCATCATGCCCTTTTGCAATCCCTGATAAGGAAAAAATGACATGTCTTCTTAAAAACTCAAATAATCTTAAAATTTCATAGCTTAAAAAGGTAAAATAGGAATTGGGAGTAGACGTTTTCTAATATTGAGAGAAGAAATGTCTACTTTACACACATATATAGCCTCTTTACACTGCAAAAAGGAATTCAAATAAATTAAAATTGAATGCTGTAAAATGTGCCAAATAGAACAGAAATCTGTTGGAGATAACAAAAAAAAACCCCACAAGTATTTCCAGGAATCTAATGAGCCTGTTGCTATAGTTGAGCACTGTTCTGAGTTTCTGGCCAGAAAGAAGGAAAAATCCTGAGTTAATAAGAGAGCTGACTTGATAGGACCCATAAAGTTGTATGCTGCATTGCATGTAATGCAAAACTTATTCCCTTGTTCTTTTCTTTTTCCAAGATAAAGTGAAATCTTTTCGTGCAGCTCTACAAGAGGAAGAACAGGCCAGCAAGCAAATCAACCCGAAGAGACCCCGTGCCCTTTAAATCAGCATTTGCTGCTAAAGGATTCCCAGAACCCTCGCTACTGTAACATACAATGGTTCAGCTGTAAGGGCCATTCGAAAGTTTGAAATTTTTAAGTGTCTGTGGAAAATGTCTTGTCCCTTCAACCTGAATGACATTTCAATTTTGTGAAACACTCCTTTGTCTACAAGATGCTTCTAGTCCAGGAGGCACAACCAAGGTTTGGGAATAGTGAAGCATTTTGTTTCATTTACCCACATAGTGATTTACTTTTGAAGATCCTTGCCAATTTTATTTTCTGTATGATGAAGTAAGATTGTGGACTTGATCCAGAGGCGAATAGTAGGGGGAAGCCACAGCATTTCCTTTTAACTCAGTTCAATTTTCATAGCAAGACTGAGCAGTTTTAAATCCTTTGCGTGCATGCATACCTCATCAGTGATTGTACATACCTTGCCCACTTCTAGAAACAGCTGTGCTCACCTCTTCCTGCTTTGTGCCTTGACTAAGGCTACTGACCCTAAATTTCTGAAGCACAGCCAAGATAAATTACATTCCTTATTTGTCATTGTAAATTACCTTTATTGTGTGTACATTTTTACTGTAATTGAGACATTTTTTGTGTGTGACAAGATTTGCAGGATGTGCCATATCAATGAATGGAACTAAAGTCTGTGACAGTGGACATAGCTGCTGGACCATTCCATCTTATATGTAAAAAAATCTGGAATTATGATTTTAAAACCATATAACATGTGGTTATAATTTTCTTAGCATTTTCTTTGTAAAGAACTAAAATATAAACTAGTTGGTGTATAATAAAAAGTAATGAAATTCTGAAAAGAGTTTTATCTTAGGATAATACATATATATGCAGTGTGTGTTCCAGTGTGGTATTAACAAGACTAATAGTGCAATTTGATCTTTACCAATACCATTACTTAAGTTGAAGTGTCCATTAGCACCCCAAAATGAACCTTTTAAATGGTACTGTTAAAGGAAACTGGCTTCTGATGCATGAATATGTACATGTACATTGAAAGTAGTCCATAATAGAACTGTTAGTTTAAGCCAAGTATAGACAGTACGTAACTCTCTTGAAAAAGAATTTAAGCTAAGAAAGAGATGACTTTGCCTTGAAAGGCAGATCTGACCCAAGCTCCACCCATTACCTAATGTATGATGTTTCACCATTATTTGATGAGAATCACTAAATTCTCACCAGTCAGTTCATCTAGGGCATGCTGCTTTTTAAATGGTGGCACTTATTTTTACACATTGCTATTCCAAGGAAGAAAACTGGCCACTTTTCATGTAAATATTTTGTTAGAAGATTTATATATCTCTCTAGGAGTTTTCCCTCAGTTCCCAGGATAGTGTCTAGGAGTATGTTAACAACAAAAAAGTCTCCCAAGGGTGTCTTGTTTTGATTTACTCTAGGGAACTACCAGCTCATTCATATGGGCTAATGGGAAGCTATGAATAGAGTCACATGAGCCAGATTCCCTACTTCACTGTCCACAGAACTCAGAAGGTCGCTGTGGGAAATCCTAACACCATGGTGAAAAGCTCCTCTGTAAACCTGAAATCTAGAACAAGTGTAGATTTTCACAGTGTGCTTATTATTAAATCTATGGAATGATCTTCAAAGGACATAGAGATATGTGAATTTACTCATTTTAAAGCACAACAAATAAGTCTTAATTTATTATTTAAATTAGAAGGGTACTATCTCTGGAAGGTCTCCTCAATTTGAAATGTACTGCCTTATACTATAATGGCTTCATTCTGATTAGTATTCAAGGTATATTAAAAATCAGTACCAGAAAAGATCTTGGTAGTATAATCCATTCCCTCAGTTTTACAGATAGGGAAATCTGAAGGTTATAAAAGGGACTGAAACTCAGCAGTCCATAGGAGGACAGGGAAATAAGAGGGAAAGCTGAATTAAATCTTAAATTTAAATTTTCCTTTAAGGATAGAGATGGTATAAGTGAACTTTGCTAATTAAGTAGTTTTGTGAGATTAAAAAAACCTACTCTTAATTATGTAGTATTTATGTAACAAAAGTGGCTTTGTGCAGTTATTATTTAAAGAATAACTTAAATTTTTTGGATCTGGATTAAACATTCTTTACTTTCTCAGACTTGAAAGCTGATATCCCTATTAATAATTAACTAAAAATATACATTATTTTAGTTATATAGGAATGTTTTAATATATCACTTTGAAGCCAGATTTCTAAAAAATCTGTTTATGCAAACAACCTATCTTTTCCTTCTAGGTTCACTCAGTGTACCTCTGTTAAAATTTGGATTTTAACTGTAAAGCCAGTGTTGATTTATAAAACCCATTGAAATTTTAAATCTATGACTATCTCCCCAAGAAAAAACATACAATCTTATAGTTCATTTCATTCTAGTCGAGCATCCTCATTTACAAGTAAGGAATGCCCAGAAGTAATATGCCTGGCACCATGTGGTGGCAGTAGCAGACTCAGGCTTACCTAGAACCCTAGCCTATTATGCTGCAGGATTGCTAAAGGGGTAGGCAGTGATAGAAATTATATAGGATAAACAGAGAAACAATGAGAGAAGCAAAATAACATTTTAGGAAACAAGGAAACAATTGCTTTACTGTACACATGAATAACAAGAAGAAATGGTATGGGGAATATGTAACTAAATTAAGCATATTTTAACTTTCTTATGACTTGAAGAACCAAGGCCTAAAGAGCTAAAATCCTAAAAAAAGGTTCTCACAGTAATATATAACATAGAAAATATTAGTGTAACATCTTTATATAATACACTGTTAGAAATAACTTTTAAGTGTAAAGCTGTGCGTGTCTGCGGCTCTTAAACTTGAAGAGTATCACGTATAAATTGGACCCTGCCCTATGCTGTATATTAAAATCAAACCAAAACCAAAAAAAAAAAAACCTGTATAGTTAGAATTGACTTACTTCCTTAAAAATTCAGAGTAATAAATGGTGACAATAATAGTAAATCAAAAATAGTCAAGCACATAGTGTCCAAGCATAGTTCATCTTCTCAAATTATTAAGAATATATAATTCTACTTTGTTGAGTTTGGAAACTTCTCTTCTGCAGATACCTAAGAAAAATGGATACCTTCTGCATTGAATCCATGTAGCAATCTGAAAAAAGAAACCAAAATGGGATGGTATTGAAATGCTAGTTTGTAGCAAGTAACAGTGCATACATAGTCCCTATACCATGAATTCTAAAACACAAATACATCAGCAAACCTGTGAAGCCCACCCACTCCTAACACTAGTCATTAAAGAAACTTTATTCTTCAACTAAATTTATGAGATTTATATTGGTTAAAACCACATCATTTTGGTGCCTCTTCTGTCATAGCCTGTATGTCTTAAGGCATGATGAATTTAAAATGATCTTAGACCTACACTATCCCTGGCCTAAGAGGACACTGGCCCTTGTTCCATTTCAACCTGGTAGTGAATGTGAAGCTGTTTGGAATTAGAGGCAGGAGAGAGATGAATGGCTAATCTCACGTGTCCATTCTTCCTCTCTGAGTCCACTGTTACTGAGTTTCAGATTAAACACTGCTTCTCTCTGGATACCTGTGTACTTATTAGATCCTAGTTAGCAAACTGCATGTTTAGTAACCTTGAAGACTAATAAGAATGAAGGAAAATAAGATGAAATATTTCTACTTAGACCTGCCTGAGATTATTTTCAGAATGGCCCATAAGAACCATCGAGATGGGTTAAGATATCTGAAAAAGGAAGATGGGTGCTTATGAATAATGTTCAACTCCTAGGATTAACATCTAATAAAGACTCAGTAGTACTGCTAGCCTGCCAATAAAATATAGGCGCCATTTGTCTCAATTACATACAACTGTGTTTCTAGCATAGAAAAGTCAAACCAATGACTTTTATAACAATCTACCCTCTTTTTTTATCAGCCTCTAGACCATGGAAGCTTTAAAAATGAATTGGATAAACAGGAAAAAAATTATGGTTTATTAGTTAGGAAATCAGAGTGTTAGTGATTAAAAACAATGAATACAGGTTAATAATTACCTGGGTAATTTGACGCCTTACTCTGCTTTGCTAAGACTTCCTTGCTTAATCCAAGGAAAACAAATTTCGGTCTATATTGCCCAGTTAATTATGACACCCTTCTTTTGCTTCAGGTGTGTGGAACTTGCCTCAGTCCACAAAATAAGTTACTGAACCAGTTGGAAATGATAACCAGATATGATTGTAACTAATATTTCATATTTAAAAGCTATTCTCAATAAAGAAAAAAGACCCAACTATATATATTATGATTCTTTTACCTTACAGGCTACTTTGAAGAGACAAACTGTTAAGACTAACTGTGAATGGGAGTTGGGGGAGGGGGCTAGAGGGGAGGAGCATGCACACCACCACACACATTGCCACAGAGGTTATCTCCAGGCTCAGACTGTTCTCCACCACTGTTCTTACAGAAAGTGTTCATTCTGCTGCAGCTAACTAGCCTCCGTCTTCTACACCAAATACTATTCCATACCATGGAAGTGCTATGCAATAACTCCCAGGTAGCACCTTATACCATTTAAAAGCCTTTAAATTTCTAAATCTGAAGGTGTCACAGTAAAGATATGTAAAAATGTAGGAAAAGGAAAATGTAGTTACCTAATGAAATCATCTATGTCCATGGAACGGGCCCGCTTGTCACTAAAACCTGTGCTGGTTAGGATTTGCTGTATTTTATCTGCTATGCTGAAATCTTCTGGTATTATCTATCAATATAAGATTCAGAATAAATGAACAACATATCTTTAATGAAGTCACTTTGACTCTTTTTTTTACTTCAGTAAGTCATAAACAGTCACCTTATCTGTTCATGATAGTTTTGGAAAGCCTGTTTGTGCAGATTAAGACTTGGATCTCTCGTTAGTTAAGTGGTTGATTTTTTAGCATATACCAAATACACAGAAGACCTTGAATGAATTAAATCATGTATATTGCCCTTTTTCTTCTTAGAAATTCTGAAAGTTGTTTCAGGCATCACAAAGTACTTCATAACACATAAAATAATTAAAGCTATAAAATAAATTTTACAGCAATTGTTACTTCTTTAAAAGTAACATATTCTTGGTACAAATTTCATTTTACCAGCTAATTAAGTTTTCCTCATAGATGGCCTCTCCAACCCTTGAAAATATTTCATACTTTATATTTTTCATCTAAAAACTTGTCTTAATCCAGCACAATATTTCCTATGTAGGTAGATGTACAATGACTTTATTCATAAAATGGAGGTAGCAATGTGGTACATTAAACCATGTAAGATCTGAGTAAAAAAATACAAAAGAAATTTGCTTTTATCTGTCCGCTCCGTTTAATTAGCTTGAAAGAACTAAAAAGTTATTAAACATCACAGTCATTATATATATGGATATGTCTGTGTGCTCACACACACAACTAGTTAAAGAAAATGTTGCACAGATAATATAATACAGAGACATGAGGTTCACAACCAGAAATCTGCTATTTATCTACTTTGTTCTAATTATTTCAATTTCTGGGTATTAAAAAAAAGTCACTGAGAAAATAGTAACTTTAAATTTGTAATTGCTACATAAGCAACAAGCAAGAAGGGACGGCCACAATTCAAAGGCTAGCAAATGGTACACAATTATTTTACGCTGAGTAAATTACACAAGCTTAAAACTTTGAGAAAATTGATTCAACTGAATCTTTTTATGGCAAAAAAAAAAAAAACTCAGTAAAAGAGGATGGAGTGGAGTATTCAAGGGTGTTCAGATATGTTCTGCAAAATACATAGCAGCACTGACCTGTTAGAATTCAAGTTCTAGTGCTAGTTAGACATGACATACAGTCTTAAGGATCCTATGGAATGTTCAAAATTAAGAATCTTGTAATGATATGTGAAACAGAATAGGAAATAGAGGGACATTTTAAAACACAACAAATTATTGAAACAACAGAAACATTTTCTGCTTACGATATTATGGACCGAACAGTGAATTCTGTAGTTTTTTTCCAGTAGCTGTTGCACTGCACTTGACCTGTATTACATAAAGACATGATATCACTATTATTCCCAAATCAGATTATAAATAATTTCCTTTAAGTTTATTATAAGATTAAATCTACGTTCCATATGGCGAAATTAAGGAACTAAAAAAGGTGTTGAATATTTAAACTTCTGAAATAATCGGCAACTACTAATATTTAAAAAGTAAGTCCTGATAAACATCTCTCACATTCTTAAAGAAGTTCTAGACTCCACAAAACATCATCTACAAACATTTTTTTTTTCATTGTGGCTTTCACCTTTCTTTTGACCTTGGGCCCCAAATTGCTGTTATATTTTTCCAAGTTAAAATGCCATAAATCTTTTAAAAATGTGGAAGGGGTCCATCATCACCTCATCTTTCCAAGGAAAAACTAGGCAGGATGTGTGGTCAGTTTTTGGTTATTTCCCATTTTGCAAACAAAACCTGATCTAATTCCCAAGTCCAGGAACTTTTCTTCATTAAGTTCTCCTGCCTCACAAAGTACAAAATTAAAAAGATAGGGCTTCCCTGGTGGCGCAGTGGTTGAGAGTCTGCCTGCCGATGCAGGGGACACGGGTTCGTGCCCGGTCTGGGAAGATCCCACATGCTGCGGAGCGGCTGGGCCCATGAGCCATGGCCGCTGAGCCTGCACGTCTGGAGCCTGTGCTCCACAACGGGAGAGGCCACAACAGTGAGAGGCCTGTGTACCGCAAAAAAAAAAAAATTAAAAAGATAAAAATGTGTCTGGACATGGATCATGTTTATGCTTTAGGGTATCTGTTCAGGAAAAAGGACCAAATTCTAGCACTTAGCACAGTATCTGAAGCACTGATCCCTCATATATCATAAAATTAGTAAAATACTTACTTAAATGCAGCAGACAGTGTCTTGTTTTTCCTAACAAAGGTGATCCTTACTAGGCCATCCCATTCCTGAAACAGTAGATGGATATTTTCTTACAGAATATTAAACCTGCCTATACCTACTAGGTATTATTTTGTGTTAATATATAAAAATGAAAGGAGTGATGGAGTGATGAAAATGTTCTATATCTGGAGTGATGAAAATGTTCTATATCTTGATCTGACTGGCATACATATGCAAAAGTAAGATGCATACTTGATTTTCACACTTCTGTGCACCTCATTGAATATTTTACCCTCAATTTTAAAGATAGAAGAAAAATACCTATTTGCTTCACATCTGAACAAAGAACATGGCATTTATTTAAATCGAAGTATCATTTTCAAAAAACTCAAAACAGACATGATTTAGAATATAGCCTGTACAATACACCTAAGTAAACCTTGCAGGAATAACTTACAACCACTCCACTGCCACCAGTTACTGACCACATAAGCAATCACGTTTTTATCCCATGTGATTGCAGTAAGGTTTTACATCACGTCATCTGGCTTTCTTCTCTTTTTAAATGGTAGAAATTAGAATTTTGATTAAAAAGTGTTACTCATACTATTTAACACAACTATTTTCATTTTATCTTGTTTCCTATGTCTTATTCAAATAGATACATGTTTTCCATAGCTATAATCTTCAGCAAATTGCAGTGGCATTCTAATCTTTTTACCTTTTGCAAACATTTTCCATGCTCTTGAGGTCCTCAACAACTATCTTGTGTCAAATAATTCCATCTACTCCATCACAGGGATGTATCATAATTAACATTCTCCTGTTTAGACATTTAGGTTGACTCATTACCTTTCTGCTGCTACAGACACACATCTTCCAGGTTGGACTTTTTTTTCCCTTTACTGAATGACCTAGTTATTTTAACCTCACCTGAAAATTGATAGGTGGTGGTGGATTCTTGGGTTCTATCCTTACGACACTGGATTCCACCTTGGGTGGTGGTCTGAAGTTATTCTTTCCAACCTATTAATCAGAAAATGTTTAAGGAGTCCTCTCAAAAACAACTTTAAACAGTAATCAAATATGCTTTCCTCCCAGAAGGCACAGCTAGATGCTCAAGGATGAGTTAAACCACACTATTTCAACAACAGTCACGTACTTTCATTAGATGGTCCACACGTGCTAATAGCTGTGTATTAATTGACAGTCTGCAGTATAACTTATCTCCAGGTTTTGCAACCAGTCGGAGAGCAAATTCTCTTTGAAACATAAGTACAGCACATCTGAAAAGACAGCAGAAAGGAATAAGGAACAAGGTCATTTTCAACTATAAATGTATTTTAACTGCAATGACTTTTCTTAAGTGGGAAATAGAGCAAAGCAATATCTGGGGTTAATAATTAGTCCAGCTGGCCAGAAGGGAGGAGAACACTTTCAACCTGAGCTTTATTACCACAAAATGATCCAGCTGCCTTTGCTTTTCATTGTGCAATGGCTGTAGCTCCAACCCCTTGCAAATGTAAGCCCTCAATGATCAGATGAGAAAGTATTTCAGATCAGCACTAGTCCATAAGCCCCTCTAGGAAAACAAAACCCAGGGACTTCCCTAGTGGTCCAGTGGTTAAGCATCTGCCTTCCAATGCAGGGGACACAGGTTCAATCCCTGGCTGGGGAACTAAGATCCCACTATGCCACAGGGCCAACACTACTAAGCCTGCACACTCTGGTGTCCAGGTGCCACAACGAAAGATCCCATGTGCCTCAACTAGGACCCGACACAGCCAAATAAATAAATATTTTAAAAAACAAAACAAAACCCAAACGAACAAAATTGGTTCAGTAGCCGAACTGTATTCATGGGGTGGTAAACATCCCTGTGAAAGAGCTGAGGCAGACTGTGACATCAGTGTCCTTCTGATTTAACAGGTTAAGGAAAGTGGACTTTTTATTCAGCAAGCAAGGGGGAAGCTCCTGAACAGGAGAAGAGCATCTTCAAAGCTGGGATATGACTTTCAAACTTTTTTGACAATAAGTCACACTAAGAAGTACATTTGACGTTGCAACACCTGCCACAAATCTCTCTATATATATATGTTTAGGGAACTCAAACAAAAAGTTTCATGAAACTATAATCACCTCGATGACATGCACTGAATGCCCTCTGATATATTCTATTCCATGTCATTTTTTTCTAAATGACAGTCATGGGGCTTCCCTGGTGGCACAGTGGTTAAGAGTCCGCCTGCCAATACAGGGGACATGGGTTCGAGCCCTGGTCCAGGAAGATCCCACATGCCATGCAGCAACTGGGCCCGTGAGCCATGGCCGCCGAGCCTGCGTGTCCAGAGCCTGTGCTCCTCAACAAGAGAAACCACCACAATGAGAGATACGTGCACCACAACGAAGAGTGGCCCCCACTCGCCACGATTAGAGAAAGTCCACATGCAGCAACGGAGACACAACGCAGCCAAAAATAAATAAATTTTTTTAAAATGACAGTCGTGGCTCACTATTTTATAACTACTAAGGAGTTTTTGACCTGCGATTTGAAAACTACTGGTACGGACTGTACTAGAAACCAGTTAGGAGGCCACTGTAAGAATCTAGACATAAGGTAATAAAAAGTTTGACCTGGGCTAATGGCAAGAGCATGAGAAAATAGGAAAAGGCCACCTGGTCTCAGGAACAGGACTTAGACCACACCTCCCCCAAATAACTGGCAATTGAAAAAGAAAGAGAGAGAGAGAGAGAGGGAGCGGGGGAGAGGGAGAGAGAGAGAGAGAGAAAGCGGCATACAAATTGGTATTTTCTACAAAACAAATTCTCCAGTAGTTTTTCAACTGAATTAACCTTAATCTTTGGCTGTCTGTGTTCATGGCCTAAAATGTCAATTTTCCTAAGATTTGGCAGTAACTTTGTTCTTCTTGTCACAAACCTGAAAAAAGGTCGGTGCAGCAACAGCTTGAAGACAAAAGGAGAAGAGATCTGTAAGAGAATTAACTAGTTAGTTCTGGGAAAGACACACCAGAAAACAATTTAGTATATATAATGTTCCCTACATTTTGAAAACATACCTGATAAGGCAAATTTGCCACACAAGCATCAAAAAATGGCAAATCTGTTTTCAACACATCACCCACCATTACTTGAAGTTTGCTGGCCAGAGGCCTGATAATAAGAAAAGAAAAGCAATTAAAAAGAATATTGTTTCATGAGACTGAAATGCACTTTAATTCTATTATGTATACTCACGTGCCCTGAACTCTTTTGTGAAGTTCAGCTACTAGCCTTATGTCAAGTTCACAGGCTATTACCTAAATTTTAAAAAAAAATTTTTTTTAGGTTAATTATGGAGTATAAATCTTTTCCTGTTATCTCAATGGAAACTCTTACATGATTTAAATGAATTAAACTCCTTTTCCCAATTCTACCATCAGTATTCCTTCAATTGTACTCTACCAGCATATTTTTTTTTTTTTTTTTTTTTTTTTTTGCGGTACGCGGGCCTCTCACTGCTGTGGCCTCTCCCGTTGCGGACCTCAGGGTCCGGACGCGCAGGCTCAGCGGCCATGGTTCACGGGCCCAGCCGCTCCGCGGCATGTGGGATCCTCCCGGACCGGGGCACGAACCCGTGTCCCCTGCATCGGCAGGTGGACTCTCAACCACTGCGCCACCAGGGAAGCCCCAGCATATTTTAAAGAACTTATTTAAGAGAATTTAATGAAGAGAGTATTTACAAAATGTGGGAATGGGGTTAAGGGAACAACAACAAAAACACCACCCAGAAAAGTAGACAACCGGACTATGTGAGCGTTCTACCCAAATAATTGATAGAAGTATTGTGCTCATATGGCTCCACGCTTCGTAACTCAACTGGTGGCGAAAAAAATACACAATATGTCTTTGTAGTAAATGTTCTTAGAAGCCCACAAAGCAACTGCTCCTGGAATGAGTATATCACTTCTCTCATCTACTAAGATCCAGAACATACAGCACAGATAACTTCTCAAGTAAATGAAAAGGGATACCAGATAGGCTAAAATTTTAATTTTATTTCAATATAAGCTGAGGTTTTACTTCCAGGAAGACCACATCTACAGAGTAGATATATGTGCCGTTTAGTCTCTTTAGCTCCCAGGTCCATTCTCCAGCTTTCTCTGTGCCTGTAGGGTCATACAGTTCAGCTCTGTTGCCCTTTGACTTCTGGTTGGGATTGGCTACTGAAAGGCAACGGCCTGATGAAAGGCATTACCGGTGCAATGGGCAACGTTGAGTATTTCCTAATGTCTGCCCGTGCCTTGCACAAGTTTTGGCAGCGGCTGTGTTCTGCTATGAGTGGCCCCTGTTCGATGGCTCCTGCTCTTACTGGGCTCCGGTAACACACTTCCCTCCTCTTGCCCCTTGAGGTCTTTGGATAGTAACTATTTCCTGCTGTTGCTAGTCCCTAGGTTTTTCACTAATGTTTACTGGTTCCCTTAACATTCCCTCATTTTGTCAATGGTCTCTTCATTGAGCTCTCTTCAGAGAAGTTCTTTAAAATGTGTTGCCTACTTCCACCAGAAGACACAACAGTGGTCTAATTTAAATGGAACTAGGTAAGCCAAGAGACAAAGAAGGTACCAGCAGTGGCCAGGTGACACCCTAATCTCAGAGGCCTGTGCTAGATCTCCTCCAAAGTCCTAAGGTCCAATAACTCCAATTGCTGTACTTCGTTCCCCTGAGCCTAGAGGTGGTAGCTGCTCTTTGTAATTACTACTATTGGGTTACCTCAGCGTTCCCATTTTTTCTCTTAGTCCTCTAGTAAACATGTAACCAATTCCCTATATTAAATTCCCTGTATTGAAATATCCAGTGTGGTTTGTTTTCCTGATTGATATACCCCATATTTTCTTTTTCTTTTAATCCATTTTTAAAAACTGAGATACAATTGACATATTACATTCGTTTCATGTGTACAACATAATGATTAGATATATGTAACATTCGTGACCACATAATTACAATTTTATTTTCTTGTGATGAGAAATTTTACTCTCTTTAGCAACTTTCAAATATACTGCACAGTACTGTTAACTATAGTCACCATGATGTCCATTATATCCCACGGCTTACTTATTTTATAACTGGAAGTTGGTATCTTTTGACCCCCTTCACTCAGTTCGCTCATATTTTCTAAGATAAAGTTTCTAGCAAAGGAGCAATTAATTAATTAGATCTGTAAGCCACCTGAGCTTGCTCACATAGTAATTTCTGATACCAAACACTAAATCCTCTTTTTACCTTTTTTGCCTTTTCTAGCAACTTTACAGTCATATTGCCAGTTCCAGGTCCAACTTCCAGCACCACATCAGTTGGTCTTAAGGCAGCCTACAAGCAAGCACAACCACTTTACCTTTATAGGCACATCTGTAATAATTTAATTTACATCTGAATATCTTTACTCAAAAGTGCTCAGTTAGAGCTTATCCTGACTCCATTTTTAGAAGATTCCTTCATGATCTATGTGCTTAACAAAATTATCTCATTAACATTAGGTGCAAGTGGAAATCTAACACCTCTCATAACTTGGGGCAATAGTTAGGAGTCAGAAAAGCAGGAATAGCAGTTCTGAGAGTTGCATTCTGCTTTATACCTTTGAAATGATTCCAACAGCATCTTGTTACCAACTCTGTTATCACCAAGTTCAAACTGGAAAGGTCAAAATGATGACCTTGCCTGAGAACCATAACACGTTGTACCAGTATTTCTCAATTCTACACCCATGTATGGTTTCAGGGATGCAGGAGTATCCAGAAATTTTACACAAAACTTGGTGTCTGTATGCACACAGTTGCAGTTCATAGCTTTCATCAGATGCTCAAAGGAATCCATGAGCCAAAAAGGTTAAAAAGCTAGGCCAACTCTCATTTTGTAAACGACACTAAGTCGAGATTACCTACGTAATGTTCTTTCTACAGCTCCAGGATGCTTCCTTTGCAATCCTGAAAGTAATCTGCACCACCTGTGTTTCTTGTCCTAGCACCCAATCATCCAAAACAATAAGAGAACATCAATAGACCCATACAGGAAGAATACTCCAAAGAGTTTATATGTGGCATTGGCTTATACCATATAGGTTTCTCTGGGGAACAAACTTCCAAAGGTGTCTGTTTAGACATAATTTTAGGGTCTGGAGTAAATAAAAACTAACAGTGATAGATGGTGCCTAGAAAAAGTGATTGGGAATAAAAGAATAATAATCTGGAATCGAACAAGTAGAAATGTCAAGCTAAGAAGTAAATAATCTACAGAAAGATAAAAGAATTTGGAGCCAGGAGAAGCCGAGACCCACAGAAGAAAGCAAATCATATTGAAGACAGCTTGTGAATCCTACACAGTTCCTCAATTCATTCAACAAGTATTTATACAGCATCTATTTTGTGCCAGGCATCCTTTCTGTGCTTAGATATTCCTAAGAATAAAATCAGTAACCCAATAACTCTCTCCCTCTCCTCTTCCACACCCACCTTATCGATAATGCTGTTAACAATGAGAGGATTTTTCAAAACGTGCTGCCCAATCCCCGTGTTGAACATGAGTCCTGGAAGAAAACATGAAATAGCCTTAATTTCCCAACTAAAATCAAATATTGGACCATCCCAGAGAAGAAAGCAGGATAGTTGAGTTAAACTATGTGCGCCAACGAGAGCCACCAAACGTCACGCTTGGAGCCGGGATGACAGTCTGTTTCAGTTCACCCCTTCTGCTGGAAAGGAAGCCAGAGGCTGCGCGCCAGGCCTGCGGCCCGCGCTCCAGGAAACCCGGGACTTGCGCGGCTCCCAGAGCACGGGCCACGCCTGGTCTCACTGTCCCGGCCCAGAACTCCGTCCTCGCCCCGGGTCCGGTGCTGCCGTAAGACCCAACCCGACGGACCCCAGCTCCCTCCCGGCTGTCCCCACCTCCTACGCTCTTCAGCTCCCGGCGTTGTTGTTGCCACCGGCCGCTCGCCCCTGACTTAATCTTCGGCATCTCTGCAGGCAGCAGGCCCACAGGCCGGGGAAGTTAGAGAGGACCGGAGCTTGCAACCGCGAGTCACCGAACCACGTGGGAATCGCCGGCCCGAACCAACAGCACAGGTCCGGGCCACGTCTGGGAGGGGCGAGGACCCGCCCACTGTTTTGCTCCGTGGTGCGCCCCCAGACAGAGGGCCGACCTTGGGGCCCGCTGGCCGCCGGGAATTGAAGTCATAAGCTGGGAGAAAGCCTGTCCTCGGAAGCCTACAGATCCCAGAAGACACCGCGCTACCGATTCTGGCAGTTTGGATTGGCTAATTTGGAATCGGGGGCGGAGTCTCGCCCCTACCCACACCGAATGGGTTAAACAGGTTTTGGTGTGGTACCTCAAGGTTGTGGAGGAAGTTTAAGTTATATTAACGCAGTTAGGGCTGTGGATGCTTCATCAGGCCAGGTTCTGGAATCGCTAAAATGCAAAGAAGGTTTCTTTTTGTCACGTGCCTCGCTCCTGTTTCCCAGCCGATCGTGGGGTGAGAATCCCAGGAACTTGGGAAGAGGAGCTTGCTCCTCTAGGGGAGTGAGTTCTCCGCTGCTTGAGTTGTGGAAAGTAACTCTAAGAATGTAATTTTCTAGTTCCACTACTAGTTGCTTCGCTTCCTTTTGTGCCACGTCATTAATTTCCTAAACTTTTCCATATTGAGCTCTAGCTGTGTATTAAACACTATTGGGTGCTAGAGATTCAAAGTTAAATGGGAAACTGCTCTTCTCAAAGTTTATTCTACTGAGAGAGTTAAACAAAAAGTCCGAAATTCTGTAAATGTGGTAATTGTTATGCATTGGATATTGTGATAGGACAATGTATCCGACTGTAAGTTCCATGAATACAATGTCCATGTCTATTTTGCCTGCCATTGTAATGGTTCTCAGTTTTGTTTTTGTTTTTGTTTTTTTTTGCGGTATGCGGGCCTCTCACCGTTGTGGCCTCTCCCGTTAGGGAGCACAGGCTCCGGACGCCCAGGCTCAGCCGCCATGGCTCACGGGCCCAGCCGCTCCGCGGCATGTGGGATCTTCCTGGACCGGGGCACGAACCCATGTCCCCTGCATCAACAGGCGGACTCTCAACCACTGCGCCACCAGGGAAGCCCCGTTCTCAGTTTTTAATGTTTCTGTGTGTACCTTATTTCCTTGAAGAAACAATCTTTTTATGTTTTTACCAAAGCTGACTTTCTTTCCTGCACAATTGATTGTGAGCATTCCCAAGCCTTGCTCTTTCTTTGCTGTAATTCTAATTTAGGAAAAAAAAATTTGTGTACCCTAGTAGCATCTTCAACTACCTCTTTAATTCCACTGATCATTAATTTATTCCACAATTCTGGAGAATCTACAGTGTGCCAGGCACTTTGTCAAATGTTAAGAACTTAAGAATGAACATGACCTGATTCCTGCTTTTAAAGAAATTTCTATCAATAGAGGAAGACATAGCACCATTTGCTGATATCTTATTTCACCATTTCAAACAGTTCTCTAAAATAGGGGCTTATCATTGTGTTCATTTTACAGATGAGGAAACTGAAGGATAAAAAAAAAGTGTTAAATATCTTACTTAAGATCACACAGTAAATGACAGCTGCCTCTTGAACCTAGGTCTGTATTCCAAAGACAGTGTGCTTTAAAAGAGGCATGATCTTAGCACTATGGCTAATACTTGAGGAAACTGGGGAACATTTTCAAAATATAATATTTGAGCTGAATCATTAAAAGAGAACCAAAAATTAGCCAAGGAAAGTTTGAGAATTCAAAGGGAACGGTACTAACAAAGTCAAGATATAAGGGTATTTAAGGAAGAAAAAGAAACTTGGTGTAGCTGAGAAGTAAACAGGTAATGTAAATAGAAACTTAGGGTGAAGGGCCTCAAATGTTATCCCAAGGAGCAATGGTGGTCACTGAGGAATCAAAATAACCATTTTCCCTCTCCACTCCTCTCCAGCTGTGAGAACTGCCAGAGCTCACACAACAGTACCTGTAGGAGACATTCACGGGCTCCACATTTAGCTGGATTCTGAACCCTGCCTAGCCAGCTCTTCTTGAACTCCCTCTAACCTTCCTCTCCCATTCTCCATAAAGGATCTTCAAACTTAATTCTTCTCAGGCCTCCTGCCCTACCACCTCCCCAGCTCCTTCTCAGCAGAAAACCTTGCTTTTTCTTTTTTTTTAATATTTGTTATTTATTACAGTGAAATTGCCTAGTTTCCTTAGTTCTGTCACCTTTCTTCCTTTCTTCCTTCCTTCCTTCCTTCCTTCCTTCCTTCCTTTCTGCTGTGTTGGGTCTTCGTTGCAGTGCACAGGCTTCTCATTGCAGTGGCTTCTCTTGTTGCAGAGCACGGGCTCTAGGCACGTGGGCTTCAGTAGTTGTGGCACATGGGCTCAGTAGTTGCGGCACATGGACTTTGTTACTACACGGCCTGTGGGATCTTTCTGGACTAAGGATCAAACCCGTGTCCCCTGCATTGGCAGGCGGAGTCTTAACCACTGCGCCACAAGGGAAGTCCTGACCTTGCTTTTTCTTGACAGAAGGAATGCAAGATCACCTCCAGGACACTCTCATCTTCCTGGGTCACTGTTCTACACATGGGGGGGTGTACAGTGAGTGGTGAGCAAAACAAAGTGGAGCTTACATTCTAGTGAGGAAAAACAGACATTATGTCAGGTGATGATAAGTATGAAGAAAAAAGTAAAGTAGAGGAGAAAGAGATCAACAGGGTGGGTGAGAGAGGCTATTTTATGTAGCATGATAGAGAATAAGGATGGAAGCCAAATGATAATTTTCTTTAGGAGTGAAAGAGCAAGACCCTGCTGGAAGTTGTCACAAAATAAGCCACATAAAACTAAATGGCTGGGCTTCCCTGGTGGCGCAGTGGTTGAGAGTCCGCCTGCTGATGCAGGGGACACGGGTTCGTGCCCCGGTCCGGGAAGATCCCACATGCCGCAGAGCGGCTGGGCCTGTGAGCCATGGCTGCTGAGCTTGCGCGTCCGGAGCCTGTGCTCCGCAACAGGAGAGGCCACAACAGTGAAAGGCCCACGTACTGAAAAAAAAAAAACAACAAAAGAAAAACTAAATGACTGAGGTGAGTGTGCACATTTAGCTTACCTACAGACTGAATTGGTGTTTCTTTAGGTATGAACCTTGAGTCACCTAAATCTGAAAAACTAGGGCACATGTTACATAGTGGACTGTGTTTCCCCAAAATTCATATGTTGAAGCCCTAAACTCTGGTACTCAGAATGTGACTGTATTTGGACATAGGGCCTTAAAAGAGGTGACTAAGTTAAAATGAGGCCTTTAGATTGTGACCTAATCCAATCTGACTGGTATCCTTATGAAAGGAGGAAATTTGGACACACATAGACACACCAGGGATGTGTATACACAGAGGAAAGACCATATGAGGACACAGCCAGAAGGCAGCCATCTGCAAGCTAAGAAGAGAGGCCTCAGGAAAAACAAACCCTGCTGACACCTTGATCTTGAGTTTCTAACCTCCAGAACTGTGAGAAAATAAATTTCTGTTATTTAGGCCATCTAGTCTGGGGTGTTTTATTATGGCAGCCCTCACAAACGAATACCACATGTAATGAAAATTCACATTCCCAAGGCCCACCATAAACATTCTGGATCAGAACAGGATTTAGCCCTGGCAAATGCATTTTTAACAGACCCTCTAGGAGATTCTGATGCATACTACAGGTAGAAATTCACTACTTTCTGCACTAAAATAACATATTTGGTTGAGGAATTTCTACAGAACTGAAAAAGGATGGGAAGGGCACCCTCATCAGTACAGGAAAATTGTTCTAATAATTGGTATTGCTTATTATTCTGGCCAAATTCCATCCAATTGTTGGGATTTTTTTTTCTGTTAGTACCAAGGTAACATTCAGAAGTGAGACAGTATTGGGTACAGCATGGATCCATGAGCCCTAGGGAATATGTGATGCTGGATATGAGCTGCATTAAAGAAATGTGTATGCAAGTTATGCTGGAATGTATTTGAGTTATCTTTGCAGCTTTGTAATTGTAAAATTGTAAAAAATAATTTTATGCTTCTCTGCTTCATATTTATATCCTTTGTTAATTAAAAATAATTATTTTTCAGTTTGGGTGTGTACAATTGATTACTGCCATTCTTATAGTGTTTTTTGTTAACAAAGTGTATCATAACTTGAAAAATATTGACAATAACATTTGCTTTGGTAGAAGAGGATTATTTAAATTCATAGCATGCTTGAAATGATAACATTCTTAATGTGCCAGGGAATATAATAAAGAATAAAAATAAAACATTGTGAGCATTTTCTTGTATAAATTATAGTTCCTTGCAGACTTTTAATGTATTTAGAAGTCATAAAAACATTAAGAATGTTTGAATTTCACACTTTTAACATGGATTTATTAACGGAAATACTATATTTCTATGAAAAAATAATTCACCTGGACAAGATAAAACAAAATCAAATTGAAATTTACTTAATATCAAGCTGTTTAATTTGATTAGAACAAAAAAATATTGTGCCAATATCCAATACTAAAATGAAGTGCTGCCTTACAACGTAGAACAATTTCAAAGAGTACCTAGAGACAATTTCTACTATGCTGTCTAAATCTTAACAGAAAAATGTGATGAAATTAGGCTGAAAGAAGTAATATACCTTGAATACTATGAGCAAGAGTCTTCTATAAAAAATGTTCTAATTTTTTTCAGATTATTAAAATGCTATTTTAAATTAATACAATTAATTAAGAAAGAAGACTTTGGTCTCTGTTTAATACCAGTATGATGAGTCTAAGCATTGTCAGTGAATATCTAATAATTGTTAGTGAAAATCTAATATCGAATCATTGATACCTACCAAAAGTATCTGTCAGATAAATGTGTTCATATCATTACCATAAAATAATATATATTCTGTTGCAAAAGGAAGCACTTTGAAACTTTCCAAATACAACAGGAAAATTATTGTACTAAGAATTCTATTTGTGGATTATTATAGAGCCTATTTCATATTATATTTTTAATATTTGTATTTATATATTATATTTTCATATTGCATTTTATGGGTTTCAAAGTACTTTCCACACAATTAGATTTTCAGTGAAACCCTGGGAAGTTGTTAGGGCAAGCATGCTTATGCTGTTTTACATATGAAGGAACTGAGTCTCACAGAAATTAAAGTTACTTGCTCAAGGTCTTTCAGGTAGTTGGCAGCAGAAGCAGGGGTGGAAGCCTGTGCTCTTGCCACAGCAGGACACCACCCTGCCTTTCGTGGGCTCCTTTGGTCTCTCCTTACATCTGAGTGTTGCCATCATAGTCAATTCGCAGGTTACGCATCCGCGGATACAGAGGACCCAGTGTACTAGGCCGGCTTATGCAAGGGACTTGGGGGTTCGTGGATTTTGGTATCCTTTCTGGGTCCTGAAATCATTCCCCATGGATACCAAGGGATGACTGTACTCTCATCACTGGTGGAATGGCAGGAAAGCAAAAGATACTAGCTGAGTCATTCTAGATACAATTTAAATTAATTTCACTCTTTAATAACAAGCTAATGTAAGAGTCAAGTGAATTCTAAAGTATGGAGTTAAAAAGTTAAATCTTTGGTTACCATGAATTTAAGAATAAATTGTGTACAAAGTAACAATTAATGACAGATGTAGTAAGTAAGACTGGTTTTATTTTCCCCTTTTATGCGTTTCCTGGGCCCCAAAGATAGGACAACTACATTGTAAATGAAATAACAAAACCAAAAACTTAACTTGCAAAAATCCTGGAAAATACAGAAGGTAGAAAGAAGATGAAAAATTTACATCTAATCTCACTATTCTGGGATAACCTCTGTGAAGGTTTTGACACACACTGTTTTCTCCTATTGTTTTAGCAATACATATTTTTATATAGTTGAGATCATATAGTTTACTGTTTTTTTCCATAAAATACACTAACATAAAAAGCACTTTTCCCAGTTTTTGTACAATCTTGATAGTATTGAAAGCTGTTGCAGAAGATTTCATCTTGCGACTGTGTAAGAGTTCACTAAATCATTCCTATACCACTGTTGTAAAAAATAGAGCCATACACATTTTACTGCATTTATGAAAAATATTTTCTATACTTTGGATTATTTCCCTAGTAGAGATTTACAAGAATGGAGTTATTTAGTCAAAATATATGAACATTTTAGTCTCTGAATATATACTAATAGATTATTTTCTAAAACAGTTGAATCAATTTTCATTCTTACCAGGAGAATATGAAAAAATGCTGTTTCACCTTAAGAGATACAAAGCTACATGGTATTCTTATATTTATTTTTCCAAAGTAGAAATATTTTATTTATTATATTTCTTTGATTATTAAAGTAATACTTAAACATTGCAAACAATTTTAGATAGTACAAAAAGATTTTAGAAAGTGAAACCTATCACTCAGAGTTCACCTCCATTAAGGTATTGATATTTTCCAAGACGTTTTGGATATAAAAAATTCTTGTAACCTACTGTTCTTACCTAACTAAATATGATGGACATCTTTTAATGTTAATGAATATAAATCTATATCACCATTTTTAACAGGTAGAGAGTATTTCATTGTATGAACATACCATAATTTATGTAATCAATCCTTAGTGAAAGACACTTATACTGTTTCAGATTTTTAAAAAATTATAAACAGGGACTTCCCTGATGGTGGAGTGGTTAAGAATCTGCCTGCCAATGCAGGGGACATGGGTTCAAGCTCTGGTCCGGGAAGATCCCACATGCCACGGAGCAGCTAAGCCTGTGCGCCACAACTACTGAGCCTGTGCTCCAGAGCCCACGAGCCACAACTACTGAAGCCTGTGCGCCTAGAGCCCGTGCTCCGCAACAAAAGAAGCCACCACAATGAGAAGCCCGCACACCGGAACGAAGAGTAGACCCCGCTCGCTGCAACTAGAGAAAGCCCGCGCGCAGCAACGAAGACCCAATGCAGCCAAAAATCAATAAATTTTAAAAAATATAAACAAAACTGAAGCTGCTACAAAATTACATTACCAAGGGCACATCAGTTAGTTTCTCAAAGACTTATTTTCCCAAGTTGGTAAGCTTCTAATGAGTTAATCTATAAGCAGCTAATGAACTATATTATAGAGTTGCCCAAGACCCAATTTTACCCAAGTTACAATATTAAATGAAGTGTAGCAAATTCGAAACCTTATGATTTTGGAGCACATATTGGTTTTCTATTGCTGCTATAAAAAATTGCCACAAACAGTAGTTTAAAGCAACACAAATTTGTTGTCTGAGAGTCTGAAGGTCAGAAGTCTAAAGTCATCTGCAGGACTGAGTTTCTTACAGAGGCTGTAGGGGAGAATCAATTTTCTTGACTTTCCCAGCTTCTCTGTGCTGCCTGTATTCATTGACTCATGGCCCTGTGTCGCTGTGACCTCTGCTTCCATGGTCACATCTCTTTCTCGGATACTCCTGTCTCCCTCTTATAAAGACCCTTGTGAATACATTGGGCCCACAAGATAATATTTCCAGCTCAAGATTCTTAATTTAATCATATAAGCAAAGTCCCTTTTGCCATGAAAAGTAATATATTCACAGGTTTCAGGGACTAGGATTTGGCTATCTTTTATTCTATCTACCACAAAGCATATATCTAAATTTGAGTCTGCTTCTCCAGTTAAGAATTTGAAATTACTTAATTCATATGAGCATCATCTTCTAATCTGTAAAATGAGGGAAAGAATAATCCCATATAGGGTGGTGATGAGGATAATAAATTGCATGAAATGTCTACAGTTCAATGTCAGGCACTTAAAAAACAGAACAGTAACTGGCACATAGGGAATATTTAGAAGTTAGCAATCATAATATTACTGAGGCAAATAATTTGCATCGTTATTATGTTTATCTGTTTTTTGGAACCTACTTGAGACTGGGGTGAGGGAAGCTAATGTTTCTTTAACTTATCATTTGCTCCATCAATTTTCTGCTTTCTCTTTTCAGTTTTCAACCATTTTGGGGGGAAAG
The DNA here is from genome assembly GCF_000442215.2 of Lipotes vexillifer. Lineage (NCBI taxonomy): Eukaryota > Metazoa > Chordata > Mammalia > Artiodactyla > Lipotidae > Lipotes > Lipotes vexillifer. The sequence continues at coordinate 899,209 of NW_006777552.1, forward strand.
CACTGAACATATATTTATATTTTAAATATGTTCTGAACAGCCCAATGATCATGTAATTTAAATTAATTTAATATTTGTCTTTTTCTTCAAAGAACGTGAGAATATGAGAATATAGCAACAAAATGCAGTCATATGAGATTTATCCAGCTGTACATATTTGTTTTGTACATACTATATTACTAGATTTTACATTCATAGTAGTTGAAGCTAGGACCTCCAAGTGCATCTTAATTTGGTGCCCTGAAACTGTAGGCAAAATTTATGTATGTGTATTTTTCTAAGTTACAGGTTTCCTTCAATATCTGACGAACCCATTATTCCAAACAGAAGAGATCCTTCTAAACAAATTTTTTCATTTTAATTAAAATTAGGTAATTTTTTCCTGCTTTATTGCATATTCCTTACGACCTTGTTACACAACATGTGATCTATGAAAAGCAGCATTAACTGGAAACTCATTAGAAATGAAGACTCTCAGGCCCCACCTCAGACCAACTGAATCAGGTTCTGTATTTTAACAAGACCCCCATGTGATTCTATGCACATTTAAAGTTTGAGAAGTATTACCTTTCAGTAAAATCAGAAGATACAATCAAGCAAAATAAATTAAAAAATAAAACATGCCCATAATACCATCCAACTAGTGACAAACTCTGTTAACATTTTCACATATATTTATTCCAAAAATGTAACCATACTGAGCATATTGTTTTGTAACCCACTCGCAAAATGTCTCAATTTCAGGACATTTACATTAAAAATTTTTTTTATTTTGTATTGGTGTATAGGTAATTTACAATGTTGCAGGGTGTTTTGTTATTTTAGGTGTACAGCAAAGTGATTCAATTATACATACACATATATCCATTCTTTTTCAGATTCTTTTTCAACATTATTTTTAATGGCCAATTTGTATTGTATTATATATGCATGTGTCATGATTTAGTCATTCCTTTTGGTGGTCATTTAGGTAATTTTTATATTTTTACTTTCAAAAATAGCCCTTGTGTGATGAGCATCTTGTAATGCAAGGCTTATGATTGCCTGGTTCAAACCTAACACTGCTAGTTACTACTTATTAGCTGTGTGAACTTAGGCAGGTTACTTGACCTTTCTAATGCTTCAGCTTCTTCAACCTCATAGGGTTGTTTTAAGGATTTAAATACATGATTCATCTGAAGATCTTAGAACTGTATCTGGCACATTCTAAATGATTAATGAATGTTATCTATTATTTTTATTAATCTTTATGAACACTAAACTATTTCCGTACAACTATTTTTTCTAAATGTAAGAAAACTTAGGTCACTAAGCTAGTTAGAAGCAGAGGCAGAGAGAACTGGATTTACTCCCTTTTAATCTTTCCACTCTTGCTATCGTTCTGGACTAGAGCACCGAGCAAGTTTAGGACCTTAAAAAAATAAATATTCGTGGGAGGGCTGACTGCTGAGAGTAGGATTATTTTAAATAATTCTTCTTTACCGAGACAGATCCGTAAAACAATGCAGTTTGGCAGCTGATATCTGGAATAAGAAAGGGAAAATGATTCTGATTCAAGCTTCAATCAACCCAGGAGATAGTTGATTTTCCCAGGAGTGGGGCAGAGCCGACCTATGGTTTCCATGGTTACAGGTCGCTCAGCGTCCGGTGCTGTCCCAGCTCTCTATACTGCGCAAGCGCACAGGGCTGCCTTAGGCGCCCGGCGCCTTCGGTTTCGAAGGGAAAGCTCCTCCCTCTCCTTTCGCCGTTCTCCTATCGTCTTCTGTCTTTGCCTAGTCCACGCGCTCCGGGTGTCTGTGACGCAGTATTCAAGCGCCTGCGTCGTTTGGAGCCGCGACGCGGAACATGGCGCGTTCCTAGAAGCGGCTTTCGGCATCAGTAGGCGGCGGCGTGTGGACTGGAAGCGTGGGGCGCAGGACGAGCTGACGCCGCTTCGTGTTGGAACGTGGAAGCGGGAGAGCCGGGCCATTCCGGACCGAACCAAACGGTGAGGCCCAGGCCTGAGAGCCCCAAAGCGCGCGCGAGCGGAAGGGAGGAGTGGGCTGGGCAGCGGAGACCCGAGAGGTGAGGGAAGAACGTGTGGCTAGTGGGCGGCCAGGCATAGCATTAGCGAGAGAAGGGCGGCCTGCAGGCTTGGCTCTCCGTTACCCCAAGGACCCCTGGGAGCTCGAGGCTGCCCCAGTCAGTCCGGGAGCGGGAAGCATGGTCGCGGAGGAATCAGGGCGCGGGGAGGCAGGTGCCAAAATGAGGACGTAGGGTGCTCATTGTGGCTGCGTTGCGGGCTAGGGTGGTTCATTTGCCCTTGGGGGATCGGTGGTGCCACTTTTCAGAGAACGTGGTCATCTTTAGTATAAAACCACTGTATGTTGTTACTGCACCCACAGTATTGCTACTAATCGTAATACTGTGAAAGCTTTAATTGACCATTAGACCCTTACTTGCCTTTAACGAACAAGTGAAGGAAGTTATACATGTTCATAGAGGACTTACTTGCTGAGGTATGGCCGACAGTGCTCGAGCCCAGCGACTTCTGCAGCTTTATAACTTGAGGGCATTTGTGATTCAGCAAAACTATTTTGAGGCCCATTGCATTTGTCATTAAAAAAAAAAAATCCTTTTGTGACATGGTGGTGAATGAGGGAAGTCTTATTTTTTCAGAGTGACTTGGCTAGATAGATAGGACTGCTAAATTGCCTCCTGGTACCAAGGTTGCAGTTGATCTCCCTTCCCCACCCCATTTGAACGGGCTCGGTTGTAGTGCGCTAGTGCCCTTGCGATTTGGTTATTCTTCAGAAGGGAATAAGGAAGAGTAGTTTACAGCCATAATATTTTTTATTTTTTCTTGGATAGGGAGTTCATTACTTCGTTTTCACGTTATTTCAAACTTCTCTGCTCAGTACAGAGGTTTCAGGTTAAAGGCAGAGTGACTCTACGATATGAGACATGCATTTCATGACATTTTTTCTTAGGTCTTTTGTCACTGAAGAAGATTTCTGTGAAATTAGGTTGAAAATCTCTCCCTGTTGGTTGTGATAGGATTGTGGAATTTATCTCCTGTAACCCCTAGCACAGGGAATAGTAAAAAACAGTTTAATTATAGCAATGATTTGTGGCGATATATTATAGCCCTAGGGCAGCCTGGCTGTCTCTGCCCTAGTTACACTTCCTAAAGCAGAAGAGAATTCTCAACGCAAACAAATTAAGTTGTGATAATACAATTGAAGGTTCTAAACAAATAGGTGAATCAACACAAAAATCTTTAGGTTTTAAAAAAAACAACTTTAGGTTTTGTGACACTGTGGAATGTGTTTGCGTTCAGGATCAAACCAGAATGCAAAAGAATCTTTGTAGACATGTGACAGTTAAAGTATACTGAAGATTTTTCTAGAGATAAATACATGTGTTTTTCCAGAAATGTTCATATTTTGAGAAAGAAAATTATTTGATTAGATAGGTTTTAACCTCTGTGTTGTATATCTGTGTATGTGTGTGTGTTTGTATTTAATCTTGGGCTTCTCCTAATTTAGTGTTATTGATGGCAATTCCTTTCTTTTCCTATGATTCCTTTCTTTTCCTGTCTGCACCAAATGGGGACTGTCAGTTAATTTCAGAGTGTTTCACGGAATGGCAAGACATTTTGTGCAGGTGTGAGTCTAGAGTGTTTTTCCTTGGTTTTCTAAATATCAGGCTGATTACAGATAAGCCGATAATTATAAGCTTTGTAGAACTTGAGCTGGATCAGTGTTCTACACCCTTGCAGCTCAAAATATGGTGTAGGCGTCACCTGAAAGTTTGTTAGAAATGCACAATCTCAGGCTTACCCCCAGGTCTACTGAATCAGAATCTGCATTTTAACAAGCTCTCCAAATGATATGAATGTACATTACAGCTTGAGACACACTACTTTGGTTGGTAAAAATTGAAGACCAAGGTCATGCACAAACCTGCATAAACATTATAGCACTTCTTATTTTTAATCTGAGGTGATCTTATGCTGATTATCAAGTCTGGTTTGTCTGGTTGAAGAAACTTAAGGCCCAGAATGGTAAGTGACTTGCACAAGGTCACATGTTATCTAGATTTTTAAACCAGGTTCTGATTCATTGCAATGCATTTCTTTTGCTAGTTACTGCTAGAGTTCACCATATTGAAACTGAACTAAAGCATTCATGAATGACACTAGGTATTCATTCAATAACAAACATTTACTGACTAATGGAAAGGCAGCCTAATAATCCTCTGTGTCTTTAGTAACTACTCTTGTTTCCCATGGTGGTTATTAGCCCACCACCTCCTTCCTTCCTTATTCTTTCCTGGATAATGTTGCCTTCTGCTTCACAGAGGAAATGCAATGCATTGGTGGGAACTTCATTGCTTTTTGCCCTCTTTCACCTGCATACTTGTCTACCTCTATCTGTTCATCTCTAATTGTGTTCCGAGTTTTTTCTCCTCAGGGACGGTGTTTCCTTGATGTATTAGTTTGCTGGGGCTGACATAACAAAAAGCAGAGACTGAGTGGCTTAAACAAGAGAAATTTATTTTCTCACAGTTTTGAAGGCTGGAAGTCCACGGTTAAGGTTAGGGCAGAAATAGTTTCTTCTGAGGCCTCTCTCCTTGAGTTACAGATGCCCTCTTTCTGCCTCTTTGCATGGTTGCACCTTTGTGCACTAGAACCTCTAGTGTCTCTTTTTCTCATTTAAACACCAGTCGTATTGGATGAGAGTCCACTCTGATGGCCTCATTTTAACTTCAACACACCTTCAAAATTCTTATCTTCAGTACTGGGGATACTGAGGGTTAGGGCTTCCAACATATGAATTTTGGGGAATACAGTTTAGTCCATAACACTTGGTTATTCCTTTTACTCTCAGCTGGTACTAATTTATCAGGATTTAAATGCACTTGTCTTAAATATACTCTTTTCACTCTAGATTCCTCTTCAATTTTATCTGTAATTATTTCCCTTAAGTTTCTTGAAAAAGTTGTCTATGTTCATTTTCTCCACCTTCTTCTTATTTATTTATTTATTTTTCAGTGTATTGAAGTCTGCCAGTCCACTGCAGTCACTGAATTTGATGGGGTGATGGTCACTATTGATTTCCTTATTCTGAAATCTAATGGAATCTTTTTAATCATTTGACATTTTGACTAGTCCTCCTTGAAATTCTCTTATGTTTCTGTGACACTGTAGTCTCCTATGTTCCTTCCATGTCTTGGTCAGTCTTTCCTTGGTATATTTTTCTCTCTTCTCTGGCCACTTTAAATATTCATTTCACTCTGGCATACTATCTTCTCCTCTCTTCTGCCTCTGCCTACTCTCCTTGAAGGCTTTCATCCTTTATGAGTTCAACTTCTATATCTATTTTGATGACTCCCAGATCTGTTTAGCACAGATCAACTCTGATACATTGTGGTTGTATTAAGATACCTTAAACTCATGTCAAGAAAATTACGTATCTCACCCTTTCTGAAGTTGCTTCTCTTCTTCCTGTGATTCGTGCATGCAGCTCATCACTCAGTCAGAGACACCAGAATCTTAACTCTTCCCTGTTATTACCCTTATGTGCTAACCTTCCCACACTTAACTATATTACTATTTACCAAATCTTGTTTTACCTCTTTCATCTACTTTTTCTCTGTGGCTGCTACCTTGGTTCAGATTATCATTATTATCTGGACTTCTGTGTAAACCTTCTAAATAATATCCATGCTTCTGAGAATGCATACCATCCCTCTGTACCTTTCCTTTTTCTGTAGGCAGATGGTGCTGTTATTCTGCAATCCTTCTATGCAGACTTTCAGATAAAAATCCAAACTACCAAGCCTTGGAAATAGGGATGTTAATGATTTGCGCCTTGCTTGTTTTTGCTTTCACCTTCTGTTATTTCCTGCCTCACATTGTTTTGTCATGCTGAATTGTTTACAGTTCTTCAAAAGTGTTAGGATATTTTTAAAAATTGAGACACTTTTATGTTGTGTGTCTTCTGCCTAGAATGTAGCCATCACCTATCTGACAAATACCCATAATGTGCTCATCTGGATAACTTCTACTCAGCACAAATGCTGCCTTGCTCCCCTCTGGGAAGCCCTCTCCAGCCTTCCTAGGGTGAGTTAGGTTGTCTTCTGACCTCCTTCCATAACAGCTTATCATAGCGCTTATACTATATTGTAATTGTCTTTTTTCCTCTCTAGACTTGAATGCAAAGACTCCCTTATTTATTTCTCAGAGTAGTGCCTGGCCATGAGAAGCTGCTTCATTGCTGAATACTGTGAATGCAAATTGAATTGCCAGGGAGTTGAAAAAAATGTGGAATGTTATATACTCTGGAGGTTATATAACCACTCAGGTTATATACTGTGAGTGGGCTTGAAAAATCAGAGACTTGGGTTCATTTTTGTGACTTTACACAGCTATAAGTGGAGATTGGGATGTAGTCATTGAATTCATTTGTTGAACAAATATTTATTAATCACTTTCTATGTGCCAGGTACTAATTCTAGATTCTGGTGATATTCCTTTGAACAAATCTCCTGGTGTCTGGATTTTACATTCTAATTGGGATTCTGAACAATAAACACATGTGTATTAGAATGTCAGACAGTTAAAAGTGTTATGCAGAAAAATGGAAGATTAGAAAATAGAAGGAAGGATATCTGGACTAGAGAGATTCTGGATTGAAAGGTAAGATATTTTAGATTGGGCAGTCAGGGAAGACTTATTTGATTAGTTGACAAATTGAGCAGAAACTGGATTGAAGCTAAAGAGCAAGACATGCAGATATCTAGAGGCAGGAGATTTGCAGCCAGAGGGAACACATTCTGCAAGGGGAGGATAAGATATATTTTATGTATCTGTTCCACTAACGATGGACAGCATATTGTCTCTAGCTCTCTCTTACTGTAGACAACTCCAAGACATACACCCTTATCCTTGTCTCTTCCTTGTATGCCTATGCAGGAGTTTCGTTAGTTATAGTACCAAGTGTGGAACTTCTGGGTCATAGGATATTACCTGATCATAGAATGTACCCACACACACAAGCACATTTCATTCATGATGACAAGATTGCTCTCCAAAGTGGTTTTACTAATGTATACTCCTAGCAGCAGTGCATAAAGGTTTCTATTTACATACATTCTTGCCATCACTGAATATTTTCAGAATTTGTAATTTTTGCCAATCTGATGATTATAAAGTAATACCTCTTTAAAAAAAAATTCCTGATAAAGCTTGTTAACTTTGTGTATGGTATTTTCATTGACTTTTAATTTTGGTTTTCAATTTTGCTATAGTAAAATTTATCAGGAATATAAACTCTAGTCTTTTGATACTATATTTTGGTTGTCAGGTCTAAAGATTTTTAAAATTTTTGTTTTCAGTTTTGATGTAACAAAATTTATCAGGAAAATAAGCTCTAGTCTTGATATTGTATTTTGGTTCTCAGGTCTAAAGATTTTTTAAAAAGTTAATTTCATTGGTATTTGACAACACTGTGATCAAAAGGAAAAATGTGGTAGTCAATAGAGAGTGTTGGGTTGGGATAGGAGACTTGAATTCTAGGTTTCCAGAAATGTCACCAATTTGCCTGTGTGTGACTGTACAAGAGTCACAGTTTTTCTCTTCAACCTTTTTAGGACACAGTTTCTTGGTCACTAAAACAAAATGCTTAAATTAGATATACTTACTGTTTAGAGAACTGATGTGGATGGCTCTATGGTGATAGAAAATTATTTTAATGACTCAGAACATAATTTTAATGATAAAATGTAGAACAGTTTCTAATTTTAGGGTGTTACTGGCATACAGCCTATACATGTTCTAATGAGTGAATTTTTATAAATTCAAGTGAGTCCTTAGGCTGAACTCTCACAACAAGAATGAGATTCTTTTAAGACGAGTTGTATGATATCCTGGATCAGTAATTGGAAACTAATCAAAGATATGTATATTTGGAGAGGACCGATGATCCCTTAACAGTTAGCAAAATGTTTTGACTAAAATTTGGTCAGTTATGGTCTCTTAAATTTAGGCTGTGCTATTACTGCCATTCAAAGAACAGTATCTTCCCAAAATCAAGCGTACAGTTTTTCCTTCCTGTTTCTGTGACATCAGAGAAGGAACTTTAAAACCAATAAGGATAATTGCTGTTCTTTAATAGTTTTTATACAGTTGTATATATATTTTTTTCACTTAAAGAGATGTCAAAGAAGTTGGTGGTGACACTAGTTGGGGCCTCACTGCTGACACTACCTTGGTGGGTGTCACTATTGTTTAGGATAAGCTCCTTAACTTTTCCTATGAGGAGGTGTTCAGTCATGGGGGACTCTCATGTATACCAAACAGGCAAGAGACTTATTGAAGTTTATCAATGCCATTTTACTAAAAACTCCCAGTACGACCTGAATATTTGGGTTTATTGGACAGGACTTGTTTCACAGCCGTCTTCTGGCACTGTATACTGTCTTCTTACATACTGTATAATTTATTTCTCTGTCTCCACCCCCTAGCATATACTCTCCATGAGAGCAGGGATTTTTTGTCTTTTTAGTTCATTGATTTATCTTAAGTGCCTAGAATAATGTCTGGCATTGTAGGTGTTCAACAAATATTTGAATGAATGATTGAGTGCGGAAAAGTCTAATGACAGGCCAGTAAGTATCAGAAACCTTATTGAGAGAACAGGATTAGAACAGAGGATGTTAGATATTCCCAGTGAAAAGCACTGTTAAATTTTATTGGCTCAATGTGCCTCATTTCAGGTGAAGATACTGAGCGATTTATTCATTCATTTATTCCTTCCTTCATTTTTCTTTTTAGCTCTTCAGCATACTGTTTGCTTTCGTAGTATCTTTTATAGATATTTCTCTCTTTACTGTGATATAATTTCTGTACTTCCAGAAATGTTGTTTCTTTGACCTCTTTTTCATCATTTCTAAAAGCCTGCCTTCCGCTCTTAGAAATTACAATCACATTATTGCTTTGTTCAGTTCATCAAACATTTACTGAGCATTTGCTATAGCCCTGACACTGTATTAGGTGCTCACATGTATAGATGAATAAGACACAATATTTGCCTTTAAGTAGCTCGTGATTTTGTAGATGGGACTCAGAAGGAAATAGATGTAATGACAGAAGTATGTTCTATGTAGAAGAGTGGTGTGGAGGAAGGAGCGCTTTATTATCTAGTGCATTTAAAGATTTCCAGAGCGGCTGATGTCAGCAGCTTTAGTATTCTCTGTATCATGGTCCATTAGCTGCCACTTTAAAAAACAAACACAAAAATAGACGGAATTGTATCATGAACCCTTATCTACTCACCACCCAGGTTTAACAGTTGTCAGCTCATGGTCAATTTTATTTCATCTTACCTCCACCTACTTCGGCTCTAACTACACTGCTCGTGCTGTCTAGAAGCTTTGTCATTTTCAGGTTTAACTGTTTTTTTGGCAAACTGCTTTAAGATTTCTGTTTCTCAGAGTTTGAACTCTTCCCCTGGTCTTCACAGAAATTCATTTCTTTCTTGTCTTTGACACATTGTCTTTCTCTAGTTTGCTTTTGACTTCAGGCAGTTGAACAGTTTTGTAATATTTCCTATCCATAATTCCTCAGGAATGTTTTCTGCCTCTTACTGTTCTTTTCGTAGACTTGGGCTATAGATCATGATTTGACTTGCAGGAATTTAACTATCTTTGAAAAAATGACATCTTCCTCACATCTCTCTGTAAGAAATGTTCCAGTGATTCATGGTAAATACTATATTGCTTATACATTTCACCAAAAGGGCTACTCGCCATTCAAGTTTTTATTTGCCCAGTACCTGTTTTTCCAGGAGGAAATTTGGAGCTTTCAGGTTCTTATGCCACTGTCTCAATGGCTTGTATCTGGCTTTTCTTCCTCTTTCTGAATATTTGTCCTTCTGTCAAATGTCCTTCTGTCAAACTACTGCATGTTTTTCTCCTTAGGTGATTTCATCCCGCTCCTTATATCACTCTGCCTGTTCTGTTCTACAATTTCTCAGTCTCCTTTATGCTACAATATTGCTTATGAATATTACATTTTCTTAAGTTCTGTCATATTTATTTTGTGTAAAGCTCAAACATATTTATTTCATCTCACATTTTCTTTTGCTAGAGAAGACAGTATTTTTTGTTTTTAATAAATTTATTTATTTATTTTTGGCTGCATTGAGTCTTCGTTGCTGCCGCATAGCCTTTCTCTAGTTGTGGCGAGTGGTGGCTACTCTTCTTTGTGGTGCACGGGCTTCTCATTGCAGTGGCTTCTCTTGTTGTGGAGCATGGGCTCTAGGCATGCGGGATTCAGTAGTTGTGGCACGCGGGCTCAGTAGTTGTGGCTTGCGGGCCCTAGAGCACAGGCTCAGTAGTTGTGGTGCATGGGCTTAGTTGCTTCGCGGCATGTGGGATCTTCCTGGACCAGGGCTCGAACCTGTGTCCCCTGCATTGACAGGCAGATTCTTAACCACTGCACCACCAGGGAAGTCCTGAAGAGAGTATTTTTAATCTTCCTTTTTTTTTTTGGCTGCACTGCACGGCTTGTGGGATCTTAGTTCCCCAGCCAGGAATTGAACCCGGGCCTTTGGCAGTGAAAGTGCAGAGTCCTAACCACTGTACTGCCAGGGAATTCCCGAGAAGAGAGTAGTTTTAATGATGCATTATTTAAGTACAGAAGTAGAGACAGTACTGTAAGGTTGTTATCATGTTTTGCCTCTGTGAAGTTTTCATTTTCATGTTTTCAATCCCATCTTGTATTACATTATTCTTTAGGCTCCCATTCATTTCTTTCCCTCAGGAGTGCTTTTCTCAGCATTCTTTGCCCTAACTTCCTGAACCCTGAAAACACTTGCTGTAAGTTTGTCCTGTCACTTTGCAGATGGTTGTCCTGACCAAGTGGTCACTGAGAATTCCCGTGTCCTTCTCTTCCCCTGTCGTTGATGGGAAGAGGATGCTTAGAACACACTCTTTGGGATGTGCTACTTACTTCTTACCATCAGGTGGCACTGCAGATTAATCAGTTTATTTCTACATCTTTAGAAATAGTAGATCTAGTAGGATGTTATCTTGTAAAGGAACAAGTTGATGTGGAAACTTTCATGGAAAATACTTCGAAGTGAAATTAAAGATAAACACGATATTGCTAACAAACACAAATTTATTTTCCTTTTATATGATGGAAGTGTACAGTATATATGCATGTGAAGCTTAAAGGAAAGTAAATAATAAATCAGGATTTTTTTTCTTAGTTTAATTTTTCTCAGACTGTTAAATGTTTTAAACTTTTGTTTTTATGAACGTCACATAGTAAGAATTTTTAGAGATGAATATTTGTAGGTAAAACTGCTGTTAGAATATAAGACTCAAAGTCCCTTGCATGAGGAAGATGTCTTTTGGTAAATATTGCCATCACAAATCCAGGTAATATGGCAGAACTGTTGCTTATCAACTCTTGCTACTGAAAACCAAGTCCTGAATGTTTATGATGAGCGTGCAGTTATTGACTGCATTATCTACTTAAATGTGTATATATAATATATTGCCATGATTTCTTGGTGTGTGCTGGACAAGAGAAATACATGATGATTTGAAACTCTTGAGGAGTTTGAATAAGTTTTAGGATTACAGAAGAGAAATCAAGCAAATATTCCCATGGAAATTTAGAGTAGGTGTAAAGTGAAAATTCTTGGCCTTTTAAAAAAAATGTTTTTTCATCTTAAAGGTAAAATGTGTAGACTATTAGAATCCCCATAACTCCTAGGACTGCCTTAGCACAACACTTTATAATCTTATGTTTCCTGCTTTTTTTTATTCTTAGGCATTTTTATATTTGTATAGCTTTATTATGTTTGTGTGGTATTTTTTATTTGACATTATAGATATTCCTCTAATTACAAAATAGACTAAGAGTATTTTTAAAATCCTGATTGGTTTAGGAGTTAAGCTTGAGTTTCTACCACCAAGCAGGAGTTTGTAGGTCCTTTGAAACTCTTGAGTAGGTAGAATATTTTAGGAGTAGAGAAGAGAAGTCAAGGGAATGTCTCCTCTCCTCCTTGTTCTGTATGTTTTAGTGTGTATCTTTTATTCCAGAATAGATCAGTCTTTGACAGTCTGCATGATGTCTCATAGGGAATGCTTCCATAGCCCTGGTGGTTCTTTGAGTTGAAGGTATTTGGAGATATATGGAAGCATCTTGAGTCAAAACAATCCCTAGGAAGTGTTATTTACATATACTATGCAGGGATGCTAAACAACCTATAATGCATGCACAGAGAAGAATTTTCCTGCCAAGCAGTCTCTGTTGAGAAACTGAAATGAATCCAAATGATACAGTGTGAATTTGAATAGGACTAGCATCTTTGGAACCTTCTGGCTTATGTCAGAAGTCTTTTGTCCTTTCATCTTGCTTTAATTTCTTAAACAAGTGCTCTTCCTTGCTTTCAATTAACATCACTTGTTGTTACTCTAGCCACATTTTTCATTTCTTCAACTTTTCCTGGTCTCTTGCTAACTTTGGCATACACATAGTCAGAGCACTTAAAAGAAAATAACAGCTTTATTAAGATATAATTCACAGACCATACAATTCACCCACTGCAAATGTACAATTCAGTGAGTTTTAGTATATTCACAGAGTTGTGTGATCATCACTACAGTCGATTTTAGAACACTTCATCACATCAAACTGAAGTCATTCCACATTTTTCCCCAATCCCTTTTTATGGCTTGATAGATCATTTCTTTGTAGCATTGAATAATATTCTATTGTCTGGATATACCACAGTTTGTTTATCCATTCACCTACTAGAGGACATCTTGGTTACTTCCAAGTTTTGGCAGTTATGAATAAAGCTGCTATAAATATGTATGTGCAGGTTTTTGTGTGGACATAAAGTTTTCAACTCCTTTGTGTAGATACCATCGAATGCGATGGCTGGATTTTATAGTAAGAGTATGTTTAGTTTTGTAAGAAACCACCAGTCTTCCAAAAGTGGCTGTACCATTTTGTACTTCCACCAGTAATGTCTGAGAGTTCCTGTTGCTGCACGTTCTTGCTAGCATTTGGCCATTCTAAAAGGTATGTAGTGGTATCTCATCGTCATTTTAATTTGTATTTCCCTGATGACATATAATGGGGAAATCCTCTCATATGCTTATTTTGACATCTGTATATCTTCTTTGGTAAGGTGTCTGTTAAGGTCTTTGACTGATTTTTTAAATCGGGTTGTTTTCTTGTTGTTGAGTTTTAAGAGTTCTTTTTATATTTTGGGTAACAGTTCATTATCAGATGTGTCTTTTGTACATATTTTCTCTCAGTCTGTGGCTTGTTTTCTCATTCTCTTGACATTGTCTTTTGCAGAGCAGAAGTTTTAAATTTTAGTAAAGTCTAGCTTATCAATTATTTCTTTCATGGATTGTGTCTTTGGTGTTGAATCTAAAAAGAAATCACTATACCCTAGGTCATCTAGGTTTTCTCCTATGTTATTTTCTAGGAGTCTTTTAGTTTTATCTTTTAAATTTTGGTTTATGATCCATTTTGAGTTAATTTTTGTGAAGGGTGTAAAGTCTGGGTTTAGATTCATTTTGTTTTGCATGGATGTTCATTTGTTCCTGCACCATTTGTTGAAGAGCCTGTCTTTCCTCTATTGTACTACCTTTGCTCCTTTGTCAAAGATCAGTTGGCTAAATTTATGGGTGTCTATTTCTGGGCTTTCAAATCTGTTCCATTGATCTGTTTGTCTACCCTTCACCAATATCACTCTCCTGATTCATGTAGCTTTATAGTAAGTCTTGAAGTGGGTAGTGTCAGTCCTCCCAGTTTGTTCTTCAATATTGTATTGGTTAATCCATGTCTTTTGTTTCTACATGTAAACATTAGAATCAGATTGTTCATATCTGTAAGTTAACTTGTTGGGATTTTGATTGGAATTGCATTGAATCCACAGATCAGGTTGAGAAGAAGTGACATCTTGACAATATTGAGTCTATCTATGAACATGGAATATCTATTCAATATTTATTTAGTTCCTTCGTTTCATTGGTATTTTGTGGTTTTCCTCATATAGATCTTGTACATATTTTGTTAGATTTGTACGTAAGTGTTTCATTTTTAGGGGTGCTAATGTAAATGATACTGTGTTTTTAATTTTCATTTCCAGTTGTTCATTGATGGTATACAGGAAAGCATTTGACTTTTGTCTATTAACCTTGTATCCCACAACTTTGCTATAAATTGCCTATTAGTTCCAGGAAGTTTTTGGTTGATTCTTTCAGATTTCTACATAGATGATCATGTCACTTCTGAACAGAGACAGAGTTATGTCTTCCTTCCTGATATGTATACCGTTTATTTTCTTTTCTTACCTTGTTGCATGACCAGGGACTTCTAGTTCCATGTGGAAAAGGGAGTGTTGAGAAGGGACATCCTTGCTTTGTACCTGATCTTAGTGGGAAGGCTTTGAGTTTCTCACCATTAAGTATGGTGTTATGTGTAGGTTTTCTGTAGATTGTCTTTGTCAGGTTGAGAAACCTCTCCTCATCTTTTGCCTTTTAATCGATTGTTTATCTTTTTATTGTTGGATTATAAACATTCTTTGTATATTTTGCTTATAAGCCCCTTATCAGGTATATGATTTGCAAATATTTTCTCTTGTCCTGTGAATTGTATTTATTTTCTTGATGGTATTGTTTAGTAAAGTTTTAAATTTTGATGAATTTAACTGATCTTACTTTAGTTGCATGTGCTTTGGTATCATATTTGAGAATGCTTTACCTAGCCCAAGGTCATGAAGGTATACTCCTAGATCTTCTTCTAAGAGTTTTATAGAGTTACCTCTTTATGCTTAGCTTTATGATCCACTTGGAGTTAATTTCTGTCTATGGTGTAAGGAAGAGGTCTTTTGCATGTGGATATCCAGTGGTTCCAGCACTATTTGTTGAAAAGACTATTCTTTCTCCATTGAATTGTCTTGGTACCCTTGTCAAAAATCACTTGACTTTAGATGTAAGGGTCTGTTTCTGGACTTTAAAATCTGTTTTATTGATGTGTATATCTGTCCTTTTGCCAGTACCAACACTGTCTTGATTACTGTAGCTTTGTAGTAAGCTTTGAAATCAGGAAGTGTGAGTGAATTTCCCACATTTCTGTTACTGATTGCAATCTGAGGACATATTTGTATGATTTCAACCCTGTTAAATTTGTCAAGACTTGTTTTGTGGCCTAGCATATGGTCTGTCCTGGAGAATGTTTCATGTGCACTTGAGATGAATGGTTGCTTTCATTCTACTGTTGAGTGGAATGTCTGTTAAGTCAAGTTTGTGTATAATGTTGTTCAAGACATATTTCCTTTTTTCTTTTTTTTTCTTTTTTTTTGACCGTGCTGTGTGTCTTGTGGGATCTTAGTTCCCTGACCAGGGATTGAACCGGGGCCCTCAGCAGTGAAAGTGTGGAGTCCTAACCACTGTACTGCCAGTGAATTCCCAAGACATATTTCCTCATTGATCTTCTTTCTAGATGTTCTCTCCATTTTTGAAAGTGGGGTATTGAAATCTCCAGCTGTTATTGTTCCTGGCTGAGCAAGCTGGGTTGGACATGACTGAGGCCCACTGTTTTTGGCCTGATATGCCTGGGGTAGAGCTTCTGCCCCATGACTGATGCCTGGGTGGAAGAAGAGTACCCCAGACCTTTTGGCTGTGCTTGTATGGAATAGAGCTTCAGTATGTAGCTCAGTTAGATGAGAAATGCTAGCTGTTGGGCTTCCCTGGTGGCGCAGTGGTTGAGAGTCCG
Organism: Lipotes vexillifer; assembly: GCF_000442215.2. Lineage (NCBI taxonomy): Eukaryota > Metazoa > Chordata > Mammalia > Artiodactyla > Lipotidae > Lipotes > Lipotes vexillifer. The sequence continues at coordinate 915,005 of NW_006777552.1, forward strand.
CCTGCCGATGCAGGGGACACGGGTTCATGACCCGGTCTGGGAAGATCCCACATGCCGCGGAGCGGCTGGGCCCGTGAGCCATGGCCGCTGAGCCTGCATGTCTGGAGCCTGTGCTCCGCAACTTTTCTTGGGGAGAAACTGTAGCCCTAGATTAAGAGCCGGAGTGAGAGGGGTAGCCCCATGTTCTTGGCTCATTCTGCCTGGAGTATAGCTTCTGTCACACTGGGGCAGGAGTGAGTTTGTGGCTCAAATGCCACAGATTGTTGCTATTTTTACCAAGATTTAGTAGTATTTCTTGCATAAATGTTTCTCCATTTGCTGTATGTCCTTAAATATGCTTTCCAGAGACTGTAAATGGTTGCTTTTTATAACTTTTATCAGTTACAGTTGTTTAGCTGAGGAGAGGATCTGTGGAGCTCTTTATGCCACCATCCCAGAAGTATTCTCTCTCCTTTCTTTTAAACTGGAAATTGGATCTAGAGTCTTGATTAGATTGTGGCTGATCAGTTTTGGTAGTTCAGAGATGAGGTTGTATACTTCTTTTTGCATCATCACATCAGGAGGCACTTTAGCTCAAGTTGTGCAGCTGTTGGTGATACTAAAGTTGCTTTCTTGGTTGAGCCGGAGACTGACAGATCCATTTTGAGTTAATTTTTGTGAAGGGTTAATTTTTGTATAGGTTTGTTTATTTCTTCATTGCATTTAGCAAGTAATCTGTGGGGTGATACACTGGGAATATTCTGTTCCCCAACAGTCTTCTTTCACTTAATGGTTTTAGCATCCATATTGATCTATGCCTGAATAAATTATTTCACTGAGGGAACCTTTTCTGATTTTGAAATTCTTTTTTCTTCAATTTTTCTTGTAATCTTACACCTTCTTTTCTTCAGTCAGTTTACTTACTGCTTTAACTTTTAAAAGTGGGGTGTGGTTATTGTTTGTGTGGAATGTCCTGAAACTAAGGACAAACACAGTTAATGTAGTAGCCTAAAGAAAATTGTCATGACTGAAGTTAAAGTCGATGCAGGCCTGAGAAGTCTGTTTGTTGGTGGCAGGCAGGGGTACTGAGTTTTCCCTGTTTGTTTCTTTTAATGAAATTGGTAAATTTCCAACTACAGGCTCATCTGTATTATCTTTGGACTTCGGATTTTTCCACAGTTGGCAAAGTATCTTATAGAATCAAGCCTAGAAAGTCCAGTTACAAGGTATGAGTATTTTTAGGCTCTTGGTCACACATTGCTAGATTATTTAGACTTAAATAGAATCAAAGACTACAATAAAGTTCAGTAATGAATAAATTGAACTGACTGACTTGTGAAATAGTGAGAAGGGTGAAATGCCTGCCCTTTTAATTTTCACCTTCTCCTTTCGTATTATTGTTCTTAGAGGAAAAAAAGAGTATGCATTTAGATTTTGAATAATGCTCTTCTGTAGTGTAGTTGAGAGCTAATAAAATGCTCACAAGCAGTGTTTCCTCTTGCTTATGATTTTGAAACTATACATATTAATGAAAATCAAAGCAACCTCAGTGTATACATTATTAATTAGAAGACCTAGGCAAATTTAATCTTGCTGTTTGCTTGGTTGTCTCTTGATAATTTATAGGAGCACAGAAAGGGAAAGGATACATTGTTTTAACATAGGTATGGGATTTCTCTCACTACACATAGACCTCAATAGAGGAGATGTAACAGCACTTCCACTGTGAGAGACTAGCTTCCATGGCCTTCAGGCCTACATGATGATCGATCGCCATGAAGATCCTGTCAAGTTCTTTGAGAAATACCTCTGGCCATTCCCACCAGTTAGTCTGTGTCTGTCTCGCCCTCTCCTCTTACCTTCTACCCTGTCCCTTCTTTTCTCATTCCTTACCCCCTTCTTTTCTTCCCTCTCTTTCTCTGTCAGTCTCAGGTCTCTGGATTTTTGGAGACTTAGTTGTGTGTCTGCTTCACTACTATGTGCAAATAACAGTAGCAGCCCTGTTATATCTCTGCATGCTAATTCCAAGAGAAAGATATTGAAGGTTAGTTTCCAGGTGTATTACCCTCCAAACTGACTACTGCTAGTCAGTAGTCATCTATCTTTTATCCCAAATGTTTATTTCCACACTGTTACATTTGAATGACTCAGTACATTTCTCCCCCTGTTCTTTGTTGCCATTGTTGTCCTCTCAAGAAAACTCCACAATTGAGTACTGTATGAATATTTAATACATAGAGAATGTAGTCCTTTCAGATTTCTGATGGATTTAGGAATCTTTTTCTCCAGGAACCTATTATGGGAGAGCCTGGTGTGTTTCAAACTATTAGGTAGTAGGGTGGTGTGGTGAGACCATTTTATGTTTTAGTAGGAAGAGCTGGGATTCTAAACACCTTGTTATTAGGGCTCACTCTGCCATGTACTAGTTTTCTACAATGATCCTAGACAGTTCTCTTGATAGCTGTAAGTTCTTCCTCTATAAAATAGTGATATTAGTACACATGCCAGATTTGCTTTTTATAGGTTTGTTATGGGATCTTTAAAAAATTTAATAGGCTTTAGTAATGTGGTATGTTTAATAATCCATTATGGGTCTGGATTGGTATTTTTGGTGATGCACTTAATCTGCAATTTAGGAACTGATTGCTGCCTGAAGTTTTCCCTTCAGGAAGTTGATAAGTACTTGGAAATATTTCCAGTATAAGTTATGAATGATGATTTGTTTCTCAGACCGAAAAGCCTTTTTACCCAATAGATAAATCACTCATAATATTGTTTCTGTGGGGGAAATATACTCTGATTCCAACTGGTATTCTAGAAACCTATTTTTCATAGTGTTTTTTTTTTTTAATACTTAGCAGCATCAGTATTTATTTATTTATTTGGCCATGCCGTGTGGCATGCAGGATCTTAGTTCCCCGATCAGGCATCGTACCCGTGCCCCCTTCACTGGAGCTCGGAGTCTTAACCACTGGACCGCCAGGGAAGTCCTGTAGTTTGTTTTAATAAGAATAATTCTCTGCCTCCCACCTCATTATTCCCCATATTTTGGGGAGAGAAAATGACCCTTTCTAATTCTTATCTTAACAACTACTGCAGTGCTTGGCATAGAATTGGTTCTCCAAAAATATATAAGCTGAGCTTTCCTTCCCAGACTGGATGAGCTTTTTGGGAGCAAGGATCAAAGCAAGAGGAGGAAAGGACAGGGCATATACTGCTGGGGAAGACCTGGATGTAGCAGGGTGCTGGAGGGAGGTAGGGATGGGGAACTGTAGCATTTCCATTAGAACAGGTGAATGGTGAGAGTAAGTGGGGCATAAAGTTAAGAGTACATAGACTTAAAAAATTTTTAAATATTTATTTATTTAGGCTGCGCTGGGTCTTAGTTGTGGCATGCAGGATCTTCCTTGTGGCATGTTTAGTTGCAGCATGTGGGCTTCGTAGTTGCGGCATGCATGTGGGATCTAGTTCCCCGACCAGGGATCGAACTTGGGCCCCCTGCATTGGGAGCACAGAGTCTTACCCAGTGGACCACCAGGGAGGTCCCAGAGATAAGAGTACATAGACTTAAGGATTGCTTTGTTGTGAAGGTCCAGAGAAGTGTGAAGTGTGTGTGTATGTGAGTGCTCTGCACAATCTTTGTTCTAGGTAAAAATTGCTCTGGGGGTTGGCAGTAGTCAGTGATTTTATTTTTCAAGTAGTAGCCCAATACAGAGACATGGCTTTTTTCTTTCTTTTTGCAGGTTGAGTTTGGGGTAGGGATGAGTTCTGGTATAGCCTTTCTCTATTATTATATTCGTATATTCTTCCTATCTTCCAGTGGCTTTTTTTATGTGTGTATCAAAGTCCAGACACTTTATTTTCCCCTACAAGGTCATCCGTCACATGATCTGTTCCTGCCTACATCTCCAACCTCATCTTGTACTACTTTACCCTTTTCTCATTAAGTGCCAATTATACTGGCTTTCTTAAGTTTGTTTATAATATTAAGGCCTTGTTTTCAGTTGTTTTCCCAATCCAGAACTCTGCTTTCAGATCTTTACTTGTGGGTCTCTCTTGTCACTCTCATGTCTCTTGTATATGTCACTAGAGAAACCTTCTCTGAACACCCAATCTGAAGTAACACATTCAGTTAGAGTCAGTTTTTAACATTATTTTCTTCATATCACTACCTCTTTCTTTTTTAAAAAAACAGATCTGTTTTCTTCCACTAGAATGTAAACTGCATGAAGTCAGGACACCATTTTGTTCACTGCTATGTTCTCAGCACCTAGAACAGTGCCTGGTATGCAGCAGGCTTTCAGCAGTTTTATTGAATAAATCAGTTAATTAGCTCCTGTGTGGTTCAGTGTGAAGTCCTTTATTGTTTGAAATTGATCACTTTTGTTAATTCAGCAAATATTTATTAAGCATATGTCATGTATCTTGTTGGGCCCTGGGACTACAGAGATGCCTTAAATGTCTGTTCTGTCACTCAAGGAAGGCAGTATTTGATATTGATTAAGAATAGTGGCTTTGGGGATTTCCCTGGTGGTCCAGCAGTTAAGACTACGCTCCCAGTGCAGGGGGCCTGGGTTTGATCCCTGGTCAGGGAACTAGATCCCACATGCCGCAAATAAGAGCCTGCACGCTGCAACTAAGAGATCCCGCATGCCGCAATGAAGATCCCACGTGCTGCAACTAAGACCTGGCGCAGCCAAATAAACAAACAATTGAGTCCCCATCCTGGCCTCTTGTCTAAGACCAGCATTTTAAAAATAAATAAATAAATAAAGAATAGTGGCTTTGGTGTTCAAGTCCAGGGACTGCTACTTAGTAGATTGTGACCTTGGCAAGGTAAGGTCTCTGATCCTTTAGTTTTCTACCTAAAAAATGGGGAAAAGAGTATCTACTACATAGAATAATTATTAGGAATAAATAAATGAATAAAGCACTTAGTACAATGCTTGGCATGTAATGTATGCTCAGATATTGGCTTTTGTTTTTAATTTCTTTTTTAAAGCTGGTTGCTCTTACATTGCTTGGGAGAGAATCAGTGAATTCCTGCTCTGTATACCTCAGTTCCCTTGTGAGAACTGCAAATTAGTGCTGGGTCAACCAGTTTTTTTAATATATATATATATATTTTTAAATAAGTTTATTTAATTTGTTTATTTTTGGCTGCGTTGGTTCTTTGTTGCTGTGCACAGGCTTTCTCTAGTTGTGGTGAGCGGGGGCCACTCTTCATTTTGGTGCGTGGGCTTCTCATTGCGGTGGCTTCTCTTGTTGCGGAGCACAGGCTCTAGGCACACGGGCTTCCGTAGTTGTGGCACACGGGCTCAGTAGTTGTGGCTCACGGGCTCTAGAGCGCAGTCTCAGTAGTTGTGGCGCACAGGCTTAGTTGCTCCGCAGCACGTGGGATCTTCCCGGACCAGGGCTTGAACCCATGTCCCCTGCATTGGCAGGCAGATTCTTAACCACTGTGCCACCAGGGAAGACCTAGCTTTTTCTTTTTTTAAAATTAATTAATTAATTAATATTTATTTTTGGCTGCATTGGGTCTTCGTTGCTGTGCTCGGGCTTTCTCTAGTTGTGGCGACTGGGGGCTACTCTTCATTGTGGTGCGTGGGCTTCTCATTGCAGTGGCTTCTCTTGTTGAGGAGCATGGGCTCTAGGTGTGCAGGCTTCAGTAGGTGTGGCTTGCGGGCTCAGTAGTTGTGGCGCATGGGCTTAGTTGCTCCGAGGCATGTGGGATCTTCCCGGACCAGGGATCGAACCCATGTCCCCTGCGTTGGAAGGTGGATTCTTAACCCCTGTGCTACCAAGGAAGTCTTGGGTCTACCTTTTTAGTAAGAATGTATAATTGAAACTACTGTACATCTTGTCATCCACTGCATTAGCAGTAGAGCTGGACTTTCAGATGTACCTTGGTTTTAGATGTTCTAAAGTTGTGCTTCTCAAACTCTGGCAATTATTAAGATTTACCTAGAGAACTTACTAAAGCACAGCTTTTTGTCCCACTGCCTCCTGCCTTCAGCCCCTATTTTCATTTGCTAGGTTTGGAGAGAGGATTGAGAATTTGCATTTCTGTGAGGTGATGCTGGTGTTGCCAGTCCTTGGGCCACACTTTCAGTGAGGTTGTGCTAATATGGTAGCCACTAGCCACATGTGGCTATTGAGTACTTGAAATGTGGTTAGTTTGAAATAATATGTGCCTTAAGTATAAAATATACACAGGAGTGTGAAGATTTAGTATAAAAAATGTAAAATATCTCATTGTTATTTTCAAAAATATTGATTGCATGTTGAAAGGATAACATTTTGGAAATATTGAGTTAAATGTAATATAATAAATCTAATTCCACATGTTTCTGTTTCTTAATGTGGCTACTTAAAAGGTAAAAATTACATACATGGCTTGCTTTTGCGGCTTGCATTATATTTCAACTAGGCAGGAAGACATACTGCCTATCTCTCTAAAGTATCTTCTTAGGGCCTCCATGAAGTGAATCTCTCTTATATAGCCTGTTTTTGAAATCACACATTACCAACAAACCCTCTAAATTGAGTAAAAATCCATTCACTTATTACCAAGTGGTAATGAAACATGGAAACTTACATTGTTCAAGAAACTCCTATAATGGAAAAGAATCTGAAAAAGTATCTATGTATCTATCTATCTAATAACTGAATCACTTTGCTGGGTACTTAAAACTAACACAACATTGTAAATTAACTATACTTCAATAAAAAAAAAATTTACCAAGAAAGTAAACAAAACAGAACACCCCAAAAACTCCTAATTAGTGAGGGAGACATATATATATTTACAGGGTACCACCCTAGTCAGTTCTAAAATACAGACAACAGACTACTAATTTAAAAGTAGTTCAGCTCCATTGCTAATTGGTAATATTTTGTCTGATTCCAGTTATTATGCCCTAGCGCTGCTTTACTCACATAGACTTCAAAATGATTAATTTCCTTAAAAGTTGTAATATTTGGGTAAAATTTCTTGTTGAATCAACATTTGGAATCGCCCCTTTTCATGAGTCATTGCAATTTAATTACAACTCTTAACAAAGGAGGTAATTTGCTTTGGCTATATTCCTTATGGGTTAATGACTTTTAGACTTTTACTGTCTGGAACATTCTTCAGTTTTAGGTAACTACTGTCATAAAGCTAATTCCCAGTCACCTCTGTACTGGGAACTATTTTTTATCAACTCTTAGTTTTCAGTTTTAATCTTGCATACTTTGTATATGTGTATTGTGAACTATACATACTTTTCTGAGTAAACAATTGTACACAGTTTTGGGGATGATTAGAAACAAAATCCTGGAGAATTCAATAAATTGCTTATGTATATTTAGAATGGCTTCAGATTCTTGGTATAGGATTAGATCATCCAACCCTTAAGATCCTTTCTAACTTAGGGTTTTATTTTGTTTGTTGGTTCAGTTCTTTTTTTCCCCTCCACAATATTTCTTGGGTATGCATTTGTCTTTTATATTAAAAAAAAGAATTTTCAGACATGTTTTATTGGTGGCACCTAAGATGATAAAGTGAGGTACTTAGCACTCTGTCAAAGCATTCCTTTTTCAGTTCTCATCCTCCTGGTCTTGTTAGGAATAAAGTGGTTAATACTTTTTTAGCTTTTATAATGCTTATCTTTTTTTTTTTTTTTTTTTTTTTTTGCGGTACGCGGGCCTCTCACTGCTGTGGCCTCTCCCGTTGCGGAGCACAGACTCTGGACGCGCAGGCTCAGCGGCCATGGCTCACGGGCCCAGCCGCTCCACGGCATGTGGGATCCTCCTGGACCGGGGCACGAACCCGTGTCCCCTGCATCATCAGGTGGACTCTCAACCACTGCACCACCAGGGAAGCTCTATAATGCTTATCTTTAAAAACAAACAAACAAACAAAGAAGGCATTATGATTAGAGTCTTGGGCAGACAGTGGTATTTAACCAGAATTTAGAAACTTTGGTTTTTGTTTGTCATTTTTTTCCCCACCAATTTACTACCTTCTATATATGGGACAATAAAAGGCAGTTTCCTTTAGAAATAAATTGATTTAAGCAAAGGCGATTTGAATTATGGGAGTTTTAAGTTAGAGTATGGGTGGTACATAAAAGAGAAATCCAGCAGATACATGAACAAGTAGATATGAAGTACAGGAGTAATTCAGAACATTGAAGCCCCTTTTCTCCCTTTTATTAGTGTTAATTTTTAAAGTATAATATACATTCAAGTATGTTAACTTATCATTGCCAGGTTTCCATGGATCTCAATAGTGCCAGTACTGTCGTTCTTCAGGTCTTAACACAGGCCACCAGTCAGGATACTGCTGTGTTAAAACCAGCTGAGGAGCAGTTGAAGCAGTGGGAGACACAGCCAGGTTTCTATTCAGTGTTGCTGGTAAGTTGTTCTAAAAGAGTTTACTATAAATTTTAATAAAATGAGACACTTATTTTTAATTGTTCTAAAAACTTGTATTGGTGGTTTACTTTAGTGAAACTGATCCAAATGTTTGCCTGCCATTGCTCTTGCCACATATAAATTCAGAGCCTGGCTCTTTGAGAATGTTTAAAAAATGTTTATTGATGATTGAATAAATAACCCAGCAGGGTACTGGTAGAATCTGCTCAGTAGACAACACTGTGCTGATAATCTATTTTAGTATGTTAATGCTGACCTGAAGACTTTAGGTAGTACACTTTGACGTTTTGTCTTCATCCTTATCCTTGCCCCAGTTAATTTACGTTGTCAGAGTTGTTCAGGTCTCCGGACCACTGCATCCGTCAGGTCTACCTTGGTCAGTGTGTTTCACTTTAAAACGCCATTTTCTTTTACCCTGTCTAAAAATTTTATTTTCTTAACATATCTGATCTTTTCCTGGGGTATTATGGGAAATAGTATGATAATTAACAATATGTGCTTTAACTAAATCTTTCTGCGAGTTAGAAGCTTTTGGTTAATTAATGAAAATCGTTTTCTCAATGCCAGAATGAAAAGACGTCTTTTTGTATTGAAGGCCTTTCTTATTCTTTTCTTCTTCGGAAAATTTCAGAACTCTGATTAGTGTGTGAGATTTCGTTTCTGGCCATGGCAAGGAGGTTACCAATTGGATCAAAAACCAATTCAGTATGTGTGACTGGGTCAAAAATTCAGAGCAGAACTGTTTACTATATCTTGTAAAATAGAAAATTATGACATTACATACATATTTTGACTTCATGACTAAAAAGTTTTGAGTTGTTACATTTAAGAAGTTCCTAGTCATGCCTGGAAGGGAAATTAAATATCTGGAGTCATACTTGATATTCTGAATATATAACATGAAAGTTGGCTCTTTGACACAATAACACAAAGATAAAAAACATTAATTTCTAAAGATACTAAAGAAAGTATCCTGTTCTTGTAGATAATCCCAGCATTATGTTTGTAAATTTGGGGCATAGTATAAATCTTTAGAAAATCTCTGACTATATGCTTATTTAAATGAATGTGTTCTGTATTTAGCCTTGTGTTTTTTCAGTCCAAAATATAAAACATTTTTTCTTATTTTGGTTACTGCTTGACCTTGGAAAAACCAATAGGCTTGCTTGATACCTTTTGTGTAATGTATGAATTATTAATATTAAGTGCCTAGACCTTTTTGTTTTTATTTTTACTAGGTATACTTTTCTTCTTAGAGGGATAGTAAAATTTCTTTTAGATAGAATAGATTATAATAGATTTAAAAACTGCTGAGTTTATTTTTTCTTTTTTCCCTGTACTCACTGTCTTGCCACATTTGCTCCATTTGATCCTTAGCCGTCCAGTTTAGTCTGGAGATTACTACATTTGCATACCTGATCTCAGGTGTGTGTTCCAATCCTGTTATTCAATATGTTTATTCAGTATATAATATATATTTACTTGGATAGACACCTGCAGCTTGACTTTTCTTGGTTCCTAAGTGTAGCTGAGTTCGGCTGAGATCCACCAACTTCCGCAGTATTCCCACGTTACTTTCATTCATTCACTCATTTGCTCAGTTGAAATTTATGAAGTTTCTGCTTTGCTGGGCTGTGTGCTAGACTCCACTCATAAGACACAACTCAATCTAGTGTGGGAGGTAGGCATGTAAAGTGTTGAAGTCGAATGCAATTAATTAATTAGTTATGCAATTAATGTGGTGAGAGAATCTGTTCTTTCTTTTGCAAAGGAGACCTAAAAGAGGGACTCTGACTCAGTTGTCAGGGGTCTTAAGGAAAAAGTGGGCATTACACAACTATCTTCATAACTTCTTTTTTCGTTGCACATGATTTTTAAAAAATAGGTTTATAGTATACATACCTATTTTTAATACTTAACATCAATTGTTTTTATAGTAAAGGAGATACTTCCACGTCATTGTTTTTGGCTTTGAGGTTTTCCCACACAAGGTTGTGTTTAAGAGGTCAACTCCAGGGATTTGAGTTGTTTTTGGTGTGAGGTATAGTACAGTTTTAGTTAGTTAACATATTCCTACAATCCTATTTGTCCTATGTACCCGCTATTCTAGAAACATTTTTTAGAAAGCAGTAAAACATTTTAATTCTCACAGTTTGTGATGTTTTAAATTACAGTGTTAGTATTAGGTTTACTGTTCTTTTTATTTCATATACATTTATAACTGTCACATAAGCTTTTGATAACAATTTTAATAAATTTTAAAATCAATTTTAAAGGTTATAGAACAGTTGTAATTTTGACTTCAAGGTCATGTTGCATGGTTTAGCTTGCACAGTCATTTTTACACTGTCCCACTATGGTGCAAGGCAGGGACTGCCTGTATTTGGATTAACACAGTGAATAAGTTTTTTGAGTAATGGTTAACTTTGAGTTGAAATTATTCATATCACTTCTGCCTTTATATTACTTGAAAATATTTTGCTGTCGAACTTATTCGTAAGCATAATTGCTTTGATAAGGAGGATGCTTTGAAATTGTTTATTTCATAGCATGAATTAATAACCCAGGGGCTTTGGCTCTTTGAATCTGTGCTGTGGTGGGTCTGCTTTTTCTTTTTTAATTTAGCAGTGTTTAATAGTTTCGTGTGTGTGCGTGTAGATTATGCTGTGTTATTAGATTTGTTTCTGAATTTAAGTTTTTATTAGGAAAAATTTAAAACCTACCTAAAAGTGGAATAGTATAATGAATCTCCACATATCCATTACTCAGCTTACATAATTAACATGCTCCCAAGCAGATATGCTTTCTTACATGAATTGTAGAGCTATAGATATTTAGAAAATAACGATATGATATGGGTAGTGATAAAATTTAAGTGAAGCATTTAATTAAAAATCTATCCATACTTTTTTGAGTTATGTTAATTATACTTTTAACTTATTACATGTTCATTCTGATGCTTTGTTTTTTATTTACAGAATATTTTCACAAACCACACTCTGGATATAAATGTAAGGTGGCTTGCTGTGCTGTATTTTAAAAATGGAATTGATCGCTACTGGAGACGTGTAGCACCTCAGTAAGTTCCACCTCTTCCCCCCTTCAGTGTCATCCTTTTCAAATTCAAGGAGTTATAAGACTGTTATCTGTTAATCTTCATTCTTTATGTAAAAGAATTCATTTGTGCTTACTTCAGCAGCACATATACTAAAATTGGAACAGTACAGAGATTAACATGCTCCCTGCTCTAGGATGATACACAGATTTGTGATGTGTTTGATAGTTAAAAGAAAAAAAGTTGTGTTAACTACTGAAGAAGAAAAATGTTCTACATAGTTAATTACAAATCAACATCTATATTACTGCCTTTTTCTGTGAGTTTTTTTTTCCCCATGGCCATAGGGTATGTGGATTTCTCATTGGCCTTCTGTCTTAGAGGATCTCTGATTTTATGGGCACAAAAACAAATGCTGAATTAATGAACCATGTTCAGAAATGTCCTTTTTTTTAAAGGAAGTACAAGCCTTGAATTCTGGAAAATGTCATTGAGAAGGAACTCCCAGGTCATTTCTGAGCCAACTGATGTTAATTCTCTAGTCTTCTGCATAATTGCCTCTGTGGTGGAAATTGGGTAGTATATATTTGTAATCTCATCAGATTCAGTTGTAACTTCTCTTTAGGTGGTTAAGTGAACAAATTTTTCTTAATAGTTAATTACATGTTATTTAATTGATGGAAAGACAGTGTAGACTGGACCCAGGAATTTGTTGGATAGAAAATAGTGAACTTTGCCAAAGGAGTAACATAGTCTTTGTCCTCCAGTAGATGGCACCACAACTCTGTAGTTTTTATATTTATAAGCCCCTTTTTTAAAAAAATTGAATACCTCATAGTGCCTGTAAAATATGCTCTTGAATAATATTGGAAGTAACTAGAGTATTTTAAGGCTACACTTAGGATACTATAGTATAAATCAAACCCTTCTCTTCTTATTTTAGAATTAATTCATAATTTTGAGAGAAATGGCATGTTTAGTGATGAGAAATTTTGTATGTTTTTGAGTTGTAGGAAGCAATGCAACAAGATATGTTTCTACTGCTATGTCCAGTTAAATTTTATATGTCCCCTAAAATTCATTTTGTTTTACTAGTTATATGAAGAATATGGTTATAAGTGACTGTCTTGGATGGGAGAGTAAATTTATAATTAAATATTTCAGATTGTACTTTCATGTAAAGAATTAGAAACTGGAATTTAGTTTAAATTTTAAAAGTTAAGGGAGATATCTTTAGTTAAACCCCAAGCTGTCTCTTTTAGTGATTTATTGAGATACAAGCTAGAAAGGAGATGAAGGTACTTAGGCAGCAAGGATGCTAAGAATGTAAAGCAGGGAGCAAAGATTAGTTATCGAACTCATTTAAATTTCAGACACTTAAAAAAAAAAACTGTGTTCCTATCTAAGTTCCTTCTTATAGTTTCTGTTCTTACCACTGTTGGCACAGAATGATTAATTTAAGCTTATATCATTCCTATGTAAAATGCAATTCTTACTGGGTCCTAATTAATTAGATACTCTCCAGTTTCTGCTTGGGATATAGTCTGAATTCATCGAATGATAACAAGTGCATAAAGTTGAAGGTGGAATGCTAACTCTTATTGTAGAATTGCTAAAAACATGAGATTTCTCAGGTTAATGGCTTGTTTTCTTTAATAGTTATATAGTTTAATACAGTTTCATGTAGTTACATGAAAACTATTGAACCTGGCTTCTTGACATAGAAGAAAACTTGAATTTCAAGCTTGAATCAAAACATTATAGGAGGGGCTTCCCTGGTGGCGCAGTGGTTGAGAATCTGCCTGCTAATGCAGGGGACACGGGTTCGAGCCCTGGTCTGGGAGGATCCCACATGCCACGGAGCAACTGGGCCCGTGAGCCACAACTACTGAGCCTGTGCGTCTGGAGCCTGTGCTCTGCAACAAGAGAGGCCACGATAGTGAGAGGCCCGCGCACCGCGATGAAGAGTGGCCCCTGCTTGCCACAACTAGAGAAAGCCCTATGCACAGAAATGAAGATCCAACACAGCAAAAATAAACAAACTCCTACCCCCAGCATCTAAAAACAAAACAAAACGAAACAAAAAAAAAACAAAAAAAACATTATAGGAGAAAACATTGTTTCAGGGATTTGATTGATAGAAGGAAGCTATTAAAATTGAAAAGTGCAGCATAGTTATAAAAAGATTACAGAGATCATTTTTATTTTATTTATTTTTTTGTAATACACAGGACTTGTATTACTTGACATTATAAACATATCAGAAATAAACAATCATAACAATGTAGCATTTTTCAAAAATAAACAGATCAACAAAACTGAAGAAAAAGTCCAGAAGATGCATGTACATGTAAGTATTTTGTACATAATAAAGAACACATTTCAAATTACGATGGAAAGATGCACTCTTCAATACTATTTAGAGCCTTATCTCTACTTCACAACAGTGAAGTAAAAGATTAATTGTAAAAAACTCAAAACATAAAGGTATCTAAAGACAATATAGGTTAATATGTATATAATTTGATGTCGCAGAAGCTAAGCTTGAAGTCAAAGAAACCATAAAGGAGACCTATATTCCCATAAGTAGAATAAAGGGACAATAGATTAGAAAAAGTAGATAAATCTCAAAGATGGAATTCATTTGGCTAATAAATATATTTTAAAGTGTTTAAATCATTAGTAGTCAAAGTTTTTCCAATTTAGGCAATGAGAAAAAAGATCACACCTGTTGAAATGGCATATATTAAAAAGAATGTAGGGGGCTTCCCTGGTGGCACAGTGGTCAAGAATCCGCCTGCCAGTGCAGGGGACACGGGTCCGAGCCCTGGTCCAGGAAGATCCCACATGTCGCGGAGCAACCAAGCCCGTGCGCCACAGCCACCGAGCCCCTGCGCCTAGAGCCCGTGCTCTGCAACGAGAGAAGCCCGTGCACCACAACAAAGAGTAGCCCCCGCTTGCCCCAACCAGAGAAAGCCTGCGCACAGCAACAAAGACCCAATGCAGCCAAAAATAAATAAATAAATAAATAAATAAAATTTTTTTAAAAAAGGAATGTAATGTACAGTCCTGAAGAGTGCACAGTGAACCTTTGCCAGAGGGATTATATATGGCCACCACCATTAGGGAGAGCACATTGGGAATATACATTAAAAAGACTGGAAATGTACATATTCCTCACCGTAAAAATTCCCCATCAAAAATTTACCCTACGGAAATAATCAAACAACTGTATAATGTGTATTGCAATGTTTGTTGTTGATAACAGGACAAACAAATCTAGAAACAATTTAAAAAATCAGGTAAGTGTTAAATGATGTCATTAAAACATGAGCTAATTATGTCATCTAAAATTTCACATATAAATATGAGAAATAAATTTATGACAGAGCTTAAGAGATCATTTTTGTATTAAAAAGTGTGTGTGACACACTTCTCAGAAGGAGAGAATTAAAGAGTAAAAGAAAGTCAGAGAAAGAAATTGAATGGATAAAAGGAGTTATCTCAGGATGATGGATTCTAGGGTTTTTCTTTCTATCTGCACTATTTCTTTTCTAATGATTATAAAGTGAGCATGTGTTTCTTACTTAATAAAAATAATAAAAGCTATAGAAAGTTGTGAGGAAAACAATCTGAGAATAACGAGGCAGAAAATATACAAAATTTTTAGTTAATGAAGAAACAAAACATCTAAAGAATGTTAATTTAATTTTTCATATTGTACATTCTCTTCATATTTTGTATGACATTATCTGCTATGCAATTTAGAATATCTGCTGTTAAGTTACAGAAGAATTGTATAACTGATAGGGATCCAACATGTATTTATAATACTGCAAGTCATTGTTGCAAGAAATGTTATAAATTTGTATGTTTCTGTGTCATGTATGACATAAAACCAAGCAACCCAAAAGATTTAACAATGGTATTTGAATCATATTTTCTGAGATAATTTAAATCCACATGACGATAAAATATGAATTACTAACTTTATGAAGAGAGTGATTGTTTCCATGAAATTAGAAATACTTATATTTGATTCAAATAATTAAGCAAAAAATGCAAACATTCTTTTTAAATGTAAATAGATTATTTGAAGAATTGAGTTGAAGCGTCATATCAAGAACTATTTTTTTTTAATGTATCACTATTGGTTTATTTTTTTCTCATAATTTTTTTTTATTCAAACAGAAAGTCACAAAAATTATAATCATCCTTATCAGTTCACTCAGTCCCATGTAATTAATGTTTTTTTCATCTTGATCTTTTGTTAGCACTTTTGTGAATTCATCAGTTTTCCATTAGAGTTCTGAAAATGCTTATTCATTCAGTTCAGCAGTATAGTCAGTTACCAGAAACCTGTACTTGTCAGAGTCTTTTCCATGAATTCCTTGAAGATGAAACCCTTTTATAGGAACATTTTTG
>NW_006777552.1:931007-937473 GCF_000442215.2 Lipotes vexillifer
CCGGGGCACGAACCCGTGTCCCCTGCATCGGCAGGCGGACTCTCAACCACTGCGCCACCAGGGAAGCCCGATGAAACCCTTCTATAGGAACATTTTTGCAAAAGCATCAGAGTACACCCAGAACTGTCTGTAAATGACAAAAGACTTAAAAATGACCACGGTTAAAGATTTGATGAAAGTTCATAATAATGCAAGTGATAAGGAAATTTAGTTATTTCTGAGATATACATTTAAAAATAATAATTAGAATTATGACTTATAACATTATACCAGAACATATAAGATTTTTAGGAATTTCAAGTAATGTCTGAAACATTTATATTAACATATTTCCATACAAATAACCCAAAGAAAGTTTAGTATTAGTTGTTTTTTGTTTTTAATTTTTGAATTTTTTATTTATTTTTTTACATAGCAGGTGAGATCATTTTTAATGGGAAAGCATAGAATTGTATTGGGCTTTAACTCCTTTTGCCTAAATGTTTATTTTTTAAATTGAAGTTTAATTGACATATAGCATTATATGAGTTTCAGATATATAATATAATGATTCAAAATTTGTATGTATTGTGAAACGATCACCACCGTAAGTCTAGTTAACATCTGTCGCCATACATAGAGAATTTTTTTTCTTGTGATGAGTTATAAGATTTACTCTTTTAGCAACTTTCAAATACACAGTACAGTATTACTAAGTATAGCTGCCATGCTGTACGTTAGAGTCCCATGACTTCTTTACAACTGGAAGTCTGTACTTTTATACTCCCTTCACCTGTTCCACATGCCCCCCCATGTTTATCTTAATCTTGTCTTCTCAATTGTTTACTAATCTTGAGCAAGTCACTGTTAAGATTAAAAAAAACTTTTATTGAAGTATAATATGTAACATACTTAAAAAGTACACAAACGAAGGGTACAGTTTGAATGTTTGTAATGTGACCACATCCATGTAACTACCACTCAGAACTAATCTAGAACTAGCACGCCAGAAGCTTCCTTTCTGCCCTCTCACCGTCACCTATATGTCCTCCTCAAAGATCTGACATTGCTCACCATAGGTTAGTTTTACCTTAGATTAGTTTCATACAAATGGAAACCTTATAGTATGTTCTCTTTTGTGTCTGACTTTTTTTTTTTTCTGGTACACGGGCCTCTCACTGCTGCGGCCCCTCGCGTCGCGGAGCACAGGCTCTGGACGCGCAGGCTCAGCGGCCATGGCTCACGGGCCCAGCCACTCCGCGGCATGTGGGATCTTCCCGGACTGGGGCACGAACCCTTGTCCCCTGCATCAGCAGGCGGACTCTCAACCACTGCGCCACCAGGGAAGCCCTGTGTCTGACTTTTATTCCGTGTTATATTTGTGAGATTTATCCATGTAGTTGCGTGGGACAGTAGTTTGCTTTTTTATGTTTGAGTATAACATCCCATTTTAGGAACATACCACCATTAAGATGTCCATTCTGCTGCTGATGGGTATGAAGGTTGTTTCTAGTTTTTGACTACTAAAAATAAGGCGGCTTTGAAAAATCTTTTGCATGTCTTGTTGCATGTAAGTTTGCATTTTATTGTCATTTATGGTCAGGTGTATGTTCAGCTTTAGTAGATACTGTCAATTAGTTTTCCAAACTATTTGTACCAGTTTGCCCTTCCACTAGTAGCATGGGCGTTGGCATTTGCTACACATTCTCACTATACTTGGTCTGATGTATTTCATTTTAGTCATGCTGGTGTGCTTGGTAATTTTTGCATTTTCCTGATAAACAATGAGTACCTTTTTCATATACTTATTAGTCATTTGGAAATCCTCTTTTGTGAAGGGCTTGCCATTTGCACATCTAAAAAAAATTGGATTATCTTATTGATTTATGGGACTTTATATATATATTTGGATATAAGTCCTTTGTTGAATATATATATATTGAAAATATCTTCTATTTTGTGACTTGCCTTTTCACTTCCTTACTGGTATCTTTTGATGAAGTTCTTAATTTTAATGAAGTTCAATTTAGCTACCTTTCTTTTTATAATTAATTCTTTTGGGATCTGTTTACAAAATTTTTGCTCAACACAAAGCCATGAAAATATTCTGTTTTTTGCTAGAAGCTTTGTTTTTTACTTTTCACATTTTGGTGTATGTCTTTGTGATTTCTGTGTAAACTTACACTTTCTGTGTAAGTTATAGATGTGAAGTAGGGGCAGCACCATGTATTTTTCCCCAGAAGCATTTCAGTGGTTCCCTTGTTATGAATCAGGCAGTTTATACATATGGATCTGTTTTTGGATTCTCCATTTTGTCCTATTGGCCTGTTTTTCTATCTTTGCTTTAGGTATTGTACTTTATAAGGCTTGATGTACTTTTGATTACTGTTTTGAATTTAATTTGCTGTTCTTTTTTTAGTTTTTTGAAATGGAAGCTTAGATAATTGATATTCAGTTTTTCTTTGTATGCATTTAAAACATTAAGGCTTTTTTGTAATCATGGCTTTAGTTCAGTTTCACAAGCCTTGATATGTAGTATTTTCATTACCATTCATTCAAAAATATTTTTAAAATTCCCCTGTGTTTTCTTTTTAGACCCATAGGCTAATTAGAAGTATATCACCTAATTTCTAAACATGTGGGACTTTGTTGTTGTTGTTACTGATTTCATTCTTTGAAATGTGTTGTCTTGTTTTATGATCCCATCATATGGTATTTTGGTAAATGTTTTATATGCACTTGAAAGGAAAGTATGTTTTACTGTTGTGGATTATAATGTTTTATATATCAGGTCAAATTTGTTAATTATGCTATTGAAGTCTTCTTCTCTGTTGTTAACTGATTTTGAGCTACCTTTTCCATCAGTTACTGAGAGAGGTATGTTAATATCCAAATATCATTCCAATCTCTGCCTTCATTGTTACATAGTGTTATTTTCAAGTATCTTCTCTGTGTCTCTGTCCAAATTCTTCTCTTCCTATAAATGGCACCAGTCATTGGATTAGGGCCCACGCTAATCTAGTATGGCCTCGTTTTAACTTGATTGCATCCGCAAAGCCCTTTATTCCAATCATATTCACAGGTATATGGGGTTAGGACTTGAACATAGCTTTTGGAGGGTTTGGGGAGGGGGACACAATTCAACTCAACAGATGCTTTAAAACATTTTTTAAAAAAATTGTATGCAACTTTTTTTTTTTTTGCGGTATGCAGGCCTCTCACTGTTGTGGCCTCTCCCGTTGCGGAGCACAGGCTCCGGACGCGCAGGCTCAGTGGCCATGGCTCACGGGCCTAGCCGCTCCATGGCATGTGGGATCTTCCCGGACCCGGGGCACAAGCCCGTGTCCCCTGCACTGGCAGGCGGACTCAACCACTGTGCCACCAGGGAAGCCCTGTATGCAACTTTTATAGCAGATTTTTTGGGGGATGATTCATCCAGTGCCAGCTACTCTATCATAGCCAGAATGGAAAATCTTAAAATCAGGTCTTTAAAATTTAATTTTAAAATAAATAAAATGATTCATATAGTTCAAAATTCAAAATGTATACAATCTTATACAGATGGATAGTCTCCATCTCTTTCCTTTTGCTATCTAGTTTCCTTCCTTATTTGCAGTTAGACTTACTAGTATCGTGTTTATTCTTTTCAGACATGTAAAATGAAATATTTTAAACTAGTTGATTTCTAATAAGTCTTCCATCCCAAATATTCTCTGATTCCTGATCCCTTTCCACATAGAATTTTGTAAAAAAAGTCAGTGTAACACTAATATTTACTCATACAGATTTTGTAAAAGAAGTCAGTGTAAGACTAATATTTACTCATAGATTTTTTTAAAGACCGTCATTAATTTTTTTGTAGGCAACTGTTTTTATATCAATAGAAGGAAACATCAAAATATCACGTTCTTTACTCTGGATTTATCTTATTTCCTTTTGCTTACTATTTTGTGCTTCCTATTTATTCAGTTGTGAAGGAATTTTGTGCTTTTGAATTACCTGGTGTGTCAATATACAAGTAATGGAAATAATTCTGTTTAATTACCAAAACAATCAAGGACACATTGTTTGAAAGACTTTTTATGCTAAAATTCTCAGTCATGCTTACCTGCATTCATTATTAGGCAGCATTCTCTTGCATAACAAATATATCTTTTTACAGTGCTCTCTCAGAGGAGGAGAAATCTACATTGCGTGCAGGGCTAATCACCAACTTCAATGAACCAATAAACCAGGTTAGTGAGAAAATGAGTGCCAACTATTCTTTCTTTTCCCTTAGTTTTTGCTTCTTTTCCAAACTAACTTTGTTTCTCGGCGTTAAAAATAAAATCTTATAATGTTCATGATGTTTATACACCTTTCTCTGATGGTTTTTTAATTTTGAGATCCAAGTCTACCTGTTAAGAATTTTGATTAGATTTGGCTGTTAATGATTTAAAACTCAGAAGTCATTTGAAGATAGATATACTTGTATATTTTTTAACTTCTTCAGTTTTTGAGCCAATATTGAAAGCACATCTCTATATATTAATTATAGAAGTTAATTTAGCACTTCCATCCCCCCTCCCCCTAAACTACAGGATGGCTTCTGGTTTTTGTTTCCGTCATCACATTTGAAGTTCTCACTACTCTGTGGGCATTGAATTTTTCTTTCCCTTATAGTGAGATTTTTCTTTTAAGAATAAAATAAGTTTGCTTATGATACAAAAATTATTTTTCAAAGTTACTACTATTTCTTACATTTGATTCTTTAATTTGAATATTAAAGCAGACTGTATTAGGTGGTGTATCCAATGCAGTTTTATCTAAACCTATTTAAATGATCTGAGTTTTTTGCTGTGCATTTCTTCAGCTGAGGGAGATGAGGGAAGATGGAGAGGAACAGAGTTACTTTCCATGGGGCAGGAGGTGGTTGGGGGGTCAGGGTCTTGGGTGATTGAGGGGTAAACCATTGCTTAGGTGTTCTGTCAACAAGAATTTGTGAAACTGATCTGAACAAATATTATGTAAATACCTAATATTGATGTTCATTTCTACTCTGAGGTCAGTGGTTCTCAAAGTTTGCATTCTTAGAACTTCCTTATACTGCTAAAATAAAACACAAAATGGTTATATGTGTTGATATTTATTGTATTAGAAATTAAAATTGAGAAATCTAAAAAAATATTATTTTTTAACATAAGTAGAATTTAAAAAAGTGAACAGTAGCTATTTCCCCAAACAATAAATATTTAATGAGAAGAGTAGCATTGTTTGGCATTTTTGCCTATCTCTTTAGTGTCTGGCTATTTAAAAGAAGACATCTAGATTTTCAAATATATCTGCTATTTACAATGTTGTGATATTATTTTGGCAGAAGCTATGTGATGAAAATCTGGCTTCACACCGGTACGTTATTGGGAAAGGGAGGACCTCACAGAAAGGATCCTAGGCCCCCTAGGGATCCATAGATCAGTTTGAGAACTACTATCTTAAGCAGTTGTTCAGTGAAATCTTACTCATTTTTGTTAAATGTATAATTAACCAAAAAGGTAATTTTCAGCTATGAATGCATTCCTTATCTATTGCTTTAATTTCGTATGTTTATTTCTGAAGATTAATTTTTTTTCCTTTAGATTGCAACTCAGATTGCCGTGCTGATTGCAAAAGTTGCTCGGTTGGACTGTCCTAGACAGTGGCCTGAACTGATTCCCACTCTTATAGAATCTGTGAAAGTACAAGATGATCTTCGACAGCACAGAGCGTTGCTTACCTTTTATCATGTTACCAAGACCCTGGCATCTAAACGACTGGCTGCTGATAGAAAACTGTTTTATGATGTAAGTGATTTAAAAAAGAATTTGATAATGAAAACTGTGCTACTTGCATTAAAAGGTGTGTAATTTTACCTCTAAATATCTTATTGAAGGATTATTAATTCTTTCTAATTGACCTCAAAAGGTTCATACTAATAGATAACACCCAAAAAGTTTTAAGCTGGCTAGTGATATGACTGGTAAGGTCACTTAGTTGCCAATGAGGGGGAAAAAATTGGTGGAGAACAGTCTGAAGGCAAAGAGACCCGTTTGAGGCTATTTGAAGTAGTTCAGATTCGATGATAAAGGTCTTAAATGAAGCAGCGGTAAAGAGAACATTTAGAAGCATGTAGAGTTGAAATTTAGGAGTTGCAGTTGACACGCCTGGGTAATCGGTGGATGTAGGAAGGAGTCTGACACGACTGAGGGTGTCTACAGGTGTTTTAGCACCATTTGTTGAAAAAACTTTACCTTCTCTATTCAGTTGCTTTGGTGCTTTTGTTTGTATTTCACTGTTTTGAACTACCAGAACAGTGATTTTCATATTATTCAACCTAACCTATACCAGGTGACAGTGGGAGTCTCCAAGTGTTTTTAAGTGTTCTTGCTTACCTTTGGAATCCTCACTTTGAGGATATGTATGGCTTGGGAATTTGCATTTTTGATAGGTTCCCCAGGTGATTCTTTTTTTT
>NW_006777552.1:937498-940115 GCF_000442215.2 Lipotes vexillifer
TTTTTTTGTGGTACGCGGGCCTCTCACTGTTGTGGCCTCTTCCGTTGCGGAGCACAGGCTCCGGAAGCGCAGGCTCAGCGGCCATGGCTCACAGGCCCAGCCGCTCTGCGGCATGTGCCTGGACTGGGGCATGAACCCGTGTCCCCTGCATCAGCAGGCGGACTCTCAACCACTGCGCCACCAGGGAAGCCCCAATTTTGCGTTTTTAATCACTGTTTTTTCTAGAAGCCAAGACCTTTGTACATTTAGTTTTATTTTTAATTTTTTTTTTTAATTTTCTTGGCATACAGTTAAGTTCTTGACCTACTGACTTTATTGGATACTTTGCTGTGGAATTTTGGCATACAACCAGTTATATCGTTTTCTTAATTAAGAAAATTTCAAATATACTCTAGTTGAGAGAACACTACAACAACCCCCATATATTCTTCACTCATATTTAACAGTTCTTAAGGAGTTGCCACGTTTACTTTTCCACTTTTCTGGAGCAAATCTTAATGTGTCATTTTATCCAATAATATTTAGAGTATGAATCTCTAAAAAGGACATTTTCCATAACCAGTTTTTATTATGAATTTTTTAAGGTTGGATGTTAGGAATTAATCTTAAATTCTTCTCCCTGAGAGTAGGTCAGCAGATGTTGTTTGCCTATTGTGTACGAGAGATATCTAAGGTACTGAATGAGATGAAACAGACAAATAGTCGTCTCTTGACATTCATGGGGAAAGGCGTAAGACATAAACCCTCAAAGTCCATTTAGTAATTTATTAAAATCTGCCACAATGTAATCTACTGTATTACATTGTTATTATAGTCAAAGCTAACATTTAGGAAAATATAAAAAACTGAAGGGTTTTTGATGAATAATGTTCCCACTAACAGCATATGTATTATTTGCATGGTGAAGATAAAACTGTGGCAAGGTGAAGTCAGGTTACAATACTACCAAAGTGTCTTCCTGATGAGTTACTGTTTTCTGAATAAACTAACAAAACAGACCCACATAGCTACTTTGAGATGGGTTGGTTAGTATAAGCTCACTCAGCCTCGTAAAAGAGATTTTCATACTTAACTTCTTATAAATTTATAATTTCATGATGTGGTCCTTAGGGAAAATTCCCAAAAAGTTGAAGTTATGAATGTTAAATTTGAGAATGCCAGGGTGCCACTTATATGGTATAGCTTGAACCTTCAGGAATATTACAAAATAGTGAAATTTATTTAAAAGATAAATGTGTTTATAAGCAAATCATCAAGTAGGTTAAATTCATTTTGTTTTCAGTTTCATTTGGGTGATTTTAAATGCCAAGTACTGATTAAATGCTGATTTTAGATCTTGTCTCTTGCTCTGCCAAATTCAAATTGGCTTTTAAACACGTTGTTTAAAGAGTGACTCCTGTAATACACAAAGGGTCATCTCTGCTATGAGCCTGTATGGAGACTTAAGAGTGTGTGTGTGTGTGTGTGTGCGTGCATGCGTGCATGCGTGTGTGTGTGAGTCTAGGCTTATATAAATATGAGGAAACTTTTGGTGGGAAGTTTTAATGGAGGAGAGAGTCAAGGTGACTAGCTTGATCAAAAAAAAAGCTATGCACTAAACAGAAGAGGAGATTTTGAGTATAGCATGGTGCTTATCCTTTCTGGATGGTTCACAAGGACTCTTGTCTGGGTCCTAGGAAAAGGGGCTCTTGAAGCATTGCCAATTTATGCTTTGTTTTTTGCCCATCTCTATCTGTCTAACAAATATTTGAGTTCCTACTCTGCCAGTCACTGTATTAGATGCCTGAAATGCAGCTGTGAACAAAGGCAGGATCCCAAATGGAGAGGAGGGTAGTTTCACTTCCTCCTTCCTCATATTGAGATCATATTCTGTATACCTGAGAGCATTGTCTAGACATCAGTACCTAAGGACAACCTTATGGCTGTTGCTAGGATTAGAGGACTTGAGGGATCTGGAAGATGGGCCACAGTGACCTTCCTGGGCCTGAGGTGTACCAGTGGCAAGTTTGAGAACAAAATAAAAATTAGATTTTACTTAAAAAATATGTAGGTAACAGATATTACAGGTCTTTAGGAATGTCCTTCATTGAAAGTTAATAAATATCAATTAAGAGACATTGGCACTTTGGAAATTGTTTTTGAAACCTTATAATCCACCAGAGCTTCTGGCCTGACACATTTGGGTAGTTTGATACATATGTATGTCATGGTAAGTGGAAACAAATTTATATTTAAATATTAAGGAAAAAGCTGACTACTACTAAAGTAACTACCTTTTTTGTTACAAATGTGTGGATGTTTTAAGAGTTACTTGTGAATTTTTTAAACATATAGAAAAATAAAGAAAAAATATTAACTGCCATATACCCATCACCTAGATTTAGCAGTTAACATTTCGCTGTTTTTGCTTTATTGCTTTTTCTAAGATATTTTAAAGTAATTTAAAGATTTCACGATATTTTATTACTAAATAATTGAGTATTCATTTGTAAAAAGATAGATTTATTTTTTTAAAGGTTAAGAGAAAATTTTCCACTGACAGTTTACTGATTTAGTAGACTTTTTTTTTTTTTTTTTTGCGGTACGCGGGCCTCTCACTGTTGTGGCCTCTTCCGTT
>NW_006777552.1:940349-979647 GCF_000442215.2 Lipotes vexillifer
CCCGGACCGGGGCACGAACCCGTGTCCCCTGCATCGGCAGGTGGACTCTCAACCACTGCGCCACCAGGGAAGCCCCTAGTAGACATTTATTCAACTATTCATGGGTCAGGCAGCATCCAGTCTAGAAGATAGGAGCTCCAAAGAGCTGTACAAGCTGAAAGAGTTTTTTGTACGAAAGTGAGCAGGAACAAGGAAGCTAGACTGGGAATTAGCTGAATAGCTAAATCAGGGTTATTTTCCTCATATGGAGCAAAGAGAAGTCTTAGAGCTGGGTCAGGTAACTTGTGTTGAGCAGGCAGGCACTGATTGGTTGACCTAGACCTGCCTTTTCTGGGAGAGCCCAGCACAGAACCTTAGTTCTAAGTTTTGGTTTGCTGCTGTGGGGCTTAGCATGAGTGATTCCATCTTGAGCCTAATCTGGTTACTTAGCATATATAATCATTTAACTTTTATCATACTTGACACACATAAAAGTAGTGATTTAATATGATGTAATACTTCTAGCCAATTTTCTACGTTGTTCTTAAATATGTTTACAGGTGGTGTGTTTGAGCCTGAAAAATGGATATGGCAGGTACATAGCATTTGATCATGTTTCTAAGTACCTGTTTTTTTGGCCACACCATGCAGCTTGTGGGATTTTAGTTCCCCGACCAGGGATTGAACCTGCGCCCTTGTCAGTGAAAGTGCGGAGTCCTAACCAATGGACTGCCAGGGAATTAATTCCTTCTTAAGAGTCTTTTTAAGTTAGAATAGTATTCTCTCTTATTCTTTTTTTATTGGTGCACCATTGACATGTTGGAACACTTTTTGGTTACCTTTTTTTAAAAAAAAAAATTTATTTATTTGGCTGTGTAGTGTCCTAGTTGTGGTGCACGGGCTCTTTGTTGCAGCACACAGGCTTCTCTCTAGTTGTGGCATGTGGGCTCCAGAGCACCCAGGCTCAGTAGTTGTGGTGCACAGGCTTAGTTGCCCCCGTGGCATGTGGATCTTAGTACCCTGACCAGGGATTGAACCGGTGTCCCCTGCTTTGCAAGATGGATTCTTAACCACTAGACCACCAGGGAAGTCCCTATCTTGTTGATTAGAGTTAAGTTAAGCAGGTTTTGAAAGCTCCAGTTTGTGGATAATATTCATTGCCCCACTATTAGTGATGAATTTTACAAGACTTTGATTTAAACATTTTTGGTGCTCACTTTTCTTAGGGGGAAATTGTGAGGACAGTGGTCCTGAGGCTAAAAAAGTTTAAGAATATTTAAAATGCTAAAATAAATAAAACTTCCTGTAATGTTTTGCCTTTGATATTCAAGGAGTCAAGTCTGTGTGCTTCTACAAAGTTGCTAAGCAGTCAGTGGGTGGCACTGTTTCTTCTGGTTTAGAAAAAGAAAAATGCAAGTATTTGGGATTTTCATGAACTACTACCTAAAACGTTTCATTAAATAATTTATTTTTATATTGTCTAACTGAATATTCCCTACCCCTTCTACATTTTTGAGAATAAAATGTAGAATAAATATTTTTATCCCTCCTATTTGTGCTTTATTATTACTTTCTCTTTTCCAGATGAGCCTTTTGTGACCATGTATCAGTTGGTATTTTCTGGAGCAGATAGAAGCTTGTGGAGGGCTTGTGTTTACAGGATAGTTAGCAGTATTCCGTCCCAAATTCTTGTGGTTTCTTCCTTCTTTGTCTGTCTCCTTCCTTTTACCCTTGGGCTGAAAGTGTAGTGCTATCGCTGCTTCATTCCAACCATCCCTGTTTGTGCAGAGCCCTTTTGTAGGCTAGCTGAAAAGAATTATGAATTGTGGCAAAATAGATGCCTAATGCCTAAACTAGGTGCTTAGCTCCAGAACTGGAGTGTGAAACAAAGAAGAATATTAAAGTTTTTTCATACTACTGTTTCTTTCTTGATTTCTGTCACAAATGCTATATGTCTACACACTAAAAACAATGACCAAAGCAATTGGGGCTGGATGACTCCAGTCCAGGTTGTGGAATGCCCCATTGCTGGGAAGCCAATTCTGGACTGTAACTAAGTGGTATTATATTCTGCAGCTCTCTTCTGGGAGAGAGAGTTAGGGGTGGGATAGGATACTTTATACCTTATCAGATTCCAGGAGGCCATGAGAAACCATCTAACAGAGGAGATAGGGAGGTAAGCAGGAGATTGGTGTTCTAGCAGTTGCTTACAAGCCTTTCATCCTCTTGTGTTCCAGGAGGATCACAAGATGTTCTGCCAATACTCGGATTAGCTGAGGTTTAAGCCTTTGCCTGTGTAGATATGTGCAGTTTCCAAGGGGTATGGTGAAGCTGTTTCTCTATACCTGGACGCACAGACCATTAAGATTACTGAATTGAAATAACAGAAGTGGAATTTGCTTTTTCATAGAAATATTATATTTATAGGATTGCATTTCTGACTGGTTTCTGATGCCTGACCACATTAGTAAATACAGTGTTTAATTAGTTGATGTGACATATCTCAAATAAGAAAAAATCATTCTGAAGTGTGCTAATGATAACTAGTCATATGCACTTATGTATAATTTTATTTAAAGAAGATTGCCATGTAGGCTCAGGTGGTTTGCTCTTAGACCTTCTGGAAAAAAACGAAGACACCACTGGAAGGTGGTTCTCAGTGTGAGTCAGGTTTTTAAATACTGGTACATATTAGGCAAGTGGCCTGACAAGTGATGTGGTTTGTTATGTTCTTGGCTTTAAATACCCAAGACCATATGGGTAGAATTGGCAGAACACAGAAATTTAACTCCTTTGTATTCTTAGTATATTGATTTATCTGATAAACTCAGTGACAGTCCTGTTTTTAAAGCTGAGTGTTACAACGATTAGTGGAAAAAAAAAAGTAAAAATAGGAAATATCAGACTGCAATGCAGGCATTAGGCTAAGCAATGTTTCAAGAAACTAATATTTGCGGGGGGGCATGTGTGAGTGTGTTCTTAGCAGCAGCCAATGTAAACTATACTTACTGCTGTGCATTGTGACTAAAGTTTAAAATGTTGCTGTAAGTGATTCTTGACTATTTTAAATCTCATTGAAAATGTGTGCTCAGTTTTAAAACCAAAACGTATTACTACGTAGGTCTAATTGATTACTGAAATCTGTAATAATATTGTGACCAAATTTGTTGATATCTTTGCAGTTAGCTTCTGGAATTTATAGTTTTGCCTGCTCTCTGTGGAATCACCACACAGACACATTCCTTCAACAAGTTTCTTCTGGCAATGAAGCTGCAGTTCTAAGTTCACTAGAACGAACTCTACTGTCATTGAAAGGTACTATTAAACTTGACATGCTTATTTTTGAAACAACATACCTCAGAACAGTGGCCGAATAGTTTTATCTGTATGGACTTTCTGTTTCCAGTTGCACTGGTGGAAGAATAAGGCGTTAATAGTTCCCTCAGAGACAAGGGCTCTTGTAGTTTGCTTTTCTTTTGTAAGAATAGCTCTTCTTCTACCCTAATTGATGAGAGCACACATAGTTCAGATGGATAGCTTTAAGTTATAATCACATTACTGGAGTTTCATGGCTTTGAATGCATACCTTTCAAATACTTGCACTTCTTTTTTTTTTTTTTTTAACATCTTTATTGGGGTATAATTGCTTTACAATGGTGTGTTAGTTTCTGCTTTATAACAGAGTGAGTCAGTTATACATATATATATGTTCCCATATCTCTTCCCTCTTTGTCTCCCTCCCTCCCACCCTCCCTATCCCACCCCTCCAGACAGCCACAAAGAACCGAGCCGGTTTCCCTGTGCCATGCGGCTGCTTCCCACTGGCTATCTACCTTACGTTTGTTAGTATATATATGTCCATGTCTCTCTCTCGCCCTAACACACCTCACCCTTCCCCCTCCCCATATCCTCAAGTCTGTTCTCCAGTAGGTCTCTGTCTTTATTCCTGTTTTACCCCTAGGTTCTTCATAACATTTTTTTTTCTTAAATTCCATATATATGTGTTAGCATACGGTATTTGTCCTTCTCTTTCTGACTTACTTCACTCTGTATGACAGACTCTAGATCTATCCACCTCATTACAAATAGCTCAATTTCGTTTCTTTTTATGGCTGAGTAATATTCCATTGTATATATGTGCCACATCTTCTTTATCCATTCATCCGACGACGGGCACTTAGGTTGTTTCCATCTCCGGGCTATTGTAAATAGAGCTGCAATGAACATTTTGGTACATGACTCTTTCTGAATTCTGGTTTCCTCAGGGTATATACCTAGTAGTGGGATTGCTGGGTCATATGGTAGTTCTATTTGTAGTTTTTTAAGGAACCTCCATACTGTTCTCCATAGTGGCTGAACCAATTCACATTCCCACCAGCAGTGCAAGAGTGTTCCCTTTTCTCCACACCCTCTCCAGCATTTATTGTTTCTAGATTTTTTGATGATGGCCATTCTGACTGGTGTGAGATGATATCTCATTGTAGTTTTGATTTGCATTTCTCTAATGATTAATGATGTTGAGCATTCTTTCATGTGTTTGTTGGCAGTCTGTATATCTTCTTTGGAGAAATGTCTATTTAGGTCTTCTGCCCATTTTTGGATTGGGTTGTTTATTTTTTTGTTATTGAGCTGCATGAGCTGCCTGTAAATTTTAGAGATTAATCCTTTGTCAGTTGATTCATTTGCAAATATTTTCTCCCATTCTGAGGGCTGTCTTTTGGTCTTGTTTATGGTTTCCTTTGCTGTGCAAAAGCTTTGAAGTTTCATTAGGTCCCATTTGTTTATTTTTGTTTTTATCTCCATTACTCTAGGAGATGGGTCAAGAAGGATCTTGCTGTGATTTATGTCATAGAGTGTTCTGCCTATGTTTTCCTCTAAGAGTTTGATAGTTTCTGGCCTTACATTTAGGTCTTTAATCCATTTTGAGCTTATTTTTGTGTATGGTGTTAGGGAGTGATCTAATCTCATACTTTTACATGTACCTGTCCAATTTTCCCAGCACCACTTATTGAAGAGGCTGTCCTTTCTCCACTGTATATTCCTGCCACCTTTATCAAAGATAAGGTGACCATATGTGCATGGGTTTATCTCTGGGCTTTCTATCCTATTCCATTGATCTATCTTTCTGTTTTTGTGCCAGTACCATACTGTCTTGATTACTGTAGCTTTGTAGTATAGTCTGAAGTCAGGCAGCCTGATTCCTCCAGCTCCTTTTTTGGTTCTCAGGATTGCTTTGGGTATTCGGGGTCTTTTGTGTTTCCATACAAATTGTGAAATTTTTTGTTCTAGTTCTGTGAAAAATGCCAGTGGTAGTTTGATCTTGCACTTCTTTTTTGCTTCATTTCTCATTCTGGGCTGCTACCATTATTATTGTCATGCCGACTTTCCTAAACTTCTGTCCCCAAGGCTTATTAGTTGAGCTCTGTCTCCCAGCTCTCTTCCCTGAGAACTCATCTTTCTTGTTTGTACCTTAGGCTCACTTGGATTTTAGAAGGTGCTTGTTGGGGTGATATCTTGGCCTGTGTTTTCCTATGCTTTGTTTATAGGCATTCCCTTAGCATAAATCTCTTTCACCTTCCCTGAGCTGAGCTTATCTTGATGCATGTATTCCGAGGTTCATTTCCTTTCTAAAACATTCACCATCATTTTATTCTCTTTGTCTTTCTTCTGTTCTGGTTGCTGAGGCTCTTTTATCTTGTGTTTCTTAGTTTGAGCTCAAGCAACCTATTTCTTTCTTACTGCAGCTTATTTTGCATTCTCTGTTTTATTTGTAAACCCTTTTATCATACTCACCTTAGTACCTTACAATGGCACTACTCCAGTGCATCACTTACATTAATAAGATAGTGGATGCACAAACCCCAAACTGTCGACACATTTTGGGGAACCTTGTGGACAAATTATTTTAAAGGACTGTTGACATGTAAAATCCAATCCATTGTACAGGTGGTTTTACAAGTGAATGGAGATGGTTTTGCCAACATTCTTGAGGAAGACATTAAAAGGCCTTAGAAATGTTTACACAGAAAGAATTAGAGAGACTGATACAAGATTAGATACATAAAGCAGTGTGTAAGTACTGTATTTAATGATTAAGGAATTTTCATGAATCCTTTTGATTGTAGAGTTTTTTTGTCTCACTGACTTCAAAGCCTAACTCCTGACACAAATGATGCTGTTCTACTCTACATTAGCCTGCTTTAGGTTTTTCGATATCACAGCATCTCAAGGTCTTAGATACACATTAGCATTTCTAAGGCATCCTGACCTGGAAAAATCTCATAGCATTTTTCTTTAAAATACTTGTTCTGTCAAGCTATAAATTTCTTTCCTTTTATGACTTAAATACTTAGGACTAGAGCTTTTGTCACATGTAATCTTTGCATTTATACCTGTGTGCATTTAGTATCTTTTAGACAGGCATATGTTCATTACTTCATTCAACATATTTATAGGTAGGTGCTTGGTTCTGGGGAGACAGATACAATAAAATGATCATACAAGTACATGTAAAATGACATCTGTGACGGGAGGGCCTTACAATGTTATGATGATTGATAATAAGGTCAGAAAAGACTTCCCTGAGAAACTGATGTTTGAAGTAAAATCATAAAGGTTAAATGGAAGTTAACTAGGTTGATAAAGGGAGAAAGAAAGCACTGTCCCAGATAGTGTAGACCAAGGTCCTGTGGTGGGAAAGATCTTGTCCAGGGTAAGGGATTCAGCTTGAGCCCTATTTTCTTCTATTATGGTGCAGTGACTTGAGTTGTATATAATTGATGGTATGAAACTGAAGGTCTTTAGACATATGCATTCTAAGCCCAATTTTAATACACTGACTTTATTAATTTTTTATTGAAGTTTAATTGATTTACAATGTTGTATTAATTTCTGGTGATTCAGAAAAGTGATTCACTTACACACACACACACATATACACACACTTTTTTTCATATTCTTTGCCATTATGGTTTATTACAGGATGTTGAATATAGTTCCCTGTGCTATATATATAGTAGGACTTTGTTAATCATCTGTTTTGTATATAGTACTGATAGTATGTTTCTGCTAATCTCAATTCCTAATTCATCCCTCCCCAACCCCCTTCCCTTTTGGTAAGTATAAGTTTGTTTTCTATGTCTATGGGTCTGTTTCTGTTTTGTAAATAAGTTCATTTGTGTCATATTTTAGATTCCACATGTAAGTGATATCATATGGTATTTGTCTTTCTCTTTCTGACTTCACTTAGTATGATAACCTCTAGGTCCATCCGTGTTGCTGCAAATGACATTATTTCATCCTTTTTTATGGTTGAGTAGTATTCTGTTGTGTGTATATACCACATCTTCTTTATCCATTCATCTGTTGATGGACATTTAGGTTGTTTCCATGTCTTGGCTATTGTAAATGGTGCTGCTATGAACATTGGGGTGTATGTATCTTTTCGAATTATGGTTTTCTCCAGATATATGCCCAGGAAGGGGATTGCTGGATCATATGGCAACTCTGGTTTTTTAAGGAACCTCCATACGGTTCTCCTTAGTGGCTGTATCAATTTACGTTCTCACCAAAAGCGTAGGGGGATTCCCTCTTCTCCACACACACTCCAGCATTTATTACTTGTAGACTTTTTTCCAAAAATTTATTTATTTATTTATTTGTGGCTGTGTTGGGTCTTTGTTGCTACACACGGGCTTTCTCTAGTTGCAGCGAGTGGGGGCTACTCTTCGTTGCTGTGCGCAGGCTTCTCATTGCAGTGGCTTTTCGTTGTGGTGCATGGGCTTCAGTAGTTGTGGCACCCAGGCTCAGTAGTTGTGGCTCACAGGCTCTAGAGTGCAGTCTCAGTAGTTGTGGCACACAGGCTTAGTTGCTCTGTGGCATGTGGGATCTTTCTGGACCAGGGATCGAACCTGTGTCCTCTGCATTGGCAGGCGGATTCTTAACCACTGGGCCACCAAGGAAGTCCCTGTAGACTTTTTAACGATGGCCATTTTGACCAGTGTGTGGTGGTGTACCTCATTGTAGTTTTGATTTGCATTCTCTAATAATTAGCGATGTTGAGCATCTTCTCATGTGCCTATTGGCCATCTGTATGTCTTCTTTGTATAACTGTCTATTCAGGTCTTCTGCCCATTTTTTGATTGGGTTGTTTGTTTTTTTGTTATTGAGTCGTATGAGCTGTTAGTATATTTTGGAAATTAAGCCCTGGTTGGTTG
Source organism: Lipotes vexillifer (assembly GCF_000442215.2). Classification (NCBI taxonomy): domain Eukaryota; kingdom Metazoa; phylum Chordata; class Mammalia; order Artiodactyla; family Lipotidae; genus Lipotes; species Lipotes vexillifer. The sequence continues at coordinate 948,545 of NW_006777552.1, forward strand.
CATCATTTGCAAACATTTTCTCCCAGTCTTTTCATTTTGTTTATGGTTTCCTTTGCTGTGCAAAAACTATAAGTTTGATTAGGTCCCATTTGTTTATTTTTGCTTTTATTTCTTTTGCCTTGGGAGATTGACCTAAGAAAACATTGGTACGATTTATGTCAGAGAATGTTTTGCCTATGTTCTCTTCTGGGAGTTTTATGGTTCATGTCTTATATTTAACTCTTTAAGCCATTTTGAGTTTATTTCTCTGTATGGTGTGAGGAAGTGTTCTAACTTCATTGACTTACATGCGGCTGTCCAGCTTTCCCGACATCACTTGCTAAAGAGACTGTCTTTTCTCCATAGTATATTCTTGCCTCCTTTATTAAAGGTTAATTGATTGTAGGTATGTGGGTTACACTGCCCTTAGACTTCACCTCATGAACACTAAGTCTTTAGATATATAGAAAGCAATGCTGTCTATAAAGTTGTTTTCTTAAAGTGAAGTGACTTTAAATTTGATAATATAAAGTGGTAGTCTTATGCTGCTATCATGCTTGTTGTTACTGAATTCTGCTGTTTTACATATATTGTACTATTGAATTCTTTAATAACCCTATGCAGTAGGACTTATAACCATATTTTATAGATGAGGAATGTGAGATCAGAAAAGTTGCCCAAAATAATACAGTTTTAGACATTGGAGCTACGATTTAAGTCTAGATCTGACTTCAAATCTGTTAATCCTGCTTGTCTCCCTGTGTACATCGGTTTACTCGTAAAATGTGATGCTCGTAATTGAGCACTGTAGTTTATTCCAGATTTGGAAATAGAGTTTAATCTTTTTATCCCTTTTTGGAGGTACTATATTTTCATTAATGTAGCCTGAAATTGAATAAAGCTTTTCGGTCACTGTTGAGTCATAGTTTAAAGTTTGTGGAATAGAGGTAACCTTCTCAACTTAGCCTGTAGGTGTTATTGCAAGTGAGAAGTGCTAACAGTTATGTAAATTGAACTAAATTTTGCAGTATGGTTTTAAAAAACATGAGTAGTTATGATAAGTGAGAAGAACGTTGCTTCTTAGTCACAATAACTGGGGTTTAGTTCCATCTTTCCCAGTTCATAACCAACCAGTGACCAGGAGTTACCTTTCTTATCTATTAAATGAAAGGATTAAGCTAGATTAACCTCCAGGCTTGATGAGGCTTTGTGATTCTGAGTCTATTATGATTATGATTTTAATAGGAAAAAATATGCAAAAAAAGATGTAAGTAAAGCTTGATTTTACTTTTCAGTGCTGCGTAAGTTAACTGTTAATGGATTCGTGGAACCTCATAAGAATATGGAGGTGATGGTAAGTGAAAGAAGTCGTTTAATTTTTCTAACTTCGGAAAAGTGCTTGGTATGTTCCTGAATGTTACAAAGTTTATTCTTTTTACTTGGCATTCATTTAAAAGTTTTTTATTAAATGACCACCTAGTTTTTTACTATTCTGTGTATATTATACTACACTTTTAGACTTGTGGTCTGTTTTCAGACATACAGAAACTATGTTAAAGCAGAAATATTATGTGAAGGAGAGGAAGTAGAACTAGGATGGTTCTCAAGATGCCATGGTGCATTGAGAGTGTTACTTTGAATTCAAGTGAACTCTTGTGAATTTGAATGCTATGATAACATTACCAGGGTCAGTGTAGATTGATTTATAACCTTGGTATTTTCCTTTGTCTGTTTTTATGTACTTAAAATGTGTTTTTTTCCCCTCGAATCATAACATTTATGCTCTTTGCAATCAATTAAAAGTTATGTATGTAAGAGGGGAAAACTCCATTGATAAGCCCAACAAATTGTGAAATATATTCATTTTTGGTATCACATCATCTACTTTTTCTATATGCAGAAATATATAGCTGCATAAATTTTATTCCTAAACAAAATGGAATTGTATTATACTTGCTCAGATCTATATTAGTTTTCACAGTGAGTTTAGGTCAGCTAAGATGTTACTCTCTGGATTGTCTTGGGGGCTGCATGGGAATTGTGGAAAGAGTATACTTAATTGGGTCTTGGGTCTGTCCTACTAGATTTGACCAGTCACAGTTTTTTTTTAAATCTTTAGTATATTTTGTATTTCCATAAGATTATGATTGAAATAATGGTTCTATTGTTAAAGGAGTTCAGAAACTGCTAATATACATCATTATAATGTAAAGACGATTTTTTTCTATAAAAGCATTATATGCTTATTTTTTTAAAGGTTAAAAAACTCAGAAAAGGAAACAGGAAATAAGAAATCATTTAAAAACTTACTATCAGAGATATTGCTAACATTTGTTAATTATCCTTTAAGACATCTTATGCATATTCTTTCAGATATACTTTCTTCCTCAGTTTTATATGAATGAGACCTACAAGCTGTTTCCTTACTTGGGTCCATCTTCCTTCCTTCCTTTCTTCCTCCCTGCCTCCCTCCCTCCCTCCCTCCCTCCCTTCCTCCCTTCCTTCATCTATTTATTTATTTTTGGCTGTGTTGGGTCTTTGTTGCTGTGCGCGGTCTTTCTCTAGTTGTGGTGAGTGGGGGCTACTCTTAGTTGCGGTATGTGGGCTTCTCATTGTGGTGGCTTCTCTTGTTGCAGAGCACGGGCTCTAGGTGCATGGGCTTCAGTAGTTGTGGCATATGGGCTCAGTAGCTGTGGCTCGTGGGCTCTAGAGTGCAGGCTTAGTAGTTGTGGCACACAGGCTTAGTTACTCCGTGGCATGTGGGATCTTCCCGGACCAGGGCTAGAACCCGTGTCCCCTGCATAGGAAAGTGGATTCTTAACCACTGTGCCACCATGGAAGTCCACTTGGCTTTTTCTTAAACTCAGTGTATTAGGGATATTTTTCTCATGTCAGTAATATTGTCATATGTCATGTTTTTAATGATTGTATAGTAAATCCATATGATTACTGTCGGTGTACAAATTTTTAAAAAAATGATAAAATTAATCATAGGTTTTCTATAATTTACTTGCCCAATTATCTGTTGATGACATGTAGGTTGTTTCCAGTTTTTAATTGTTGATAAATGGTATTGGAATGAACATTTGGGTGCATATGTCATTGTGTACTTTTCTAAGTGATCTTCTAGGATAAATTCTTAGAAATGGAAATGTTGGGTTAAAGTGTATGCACACTGATGATATTGATATATATTACCAAATTGCCTGAAGATATATCAAAACCAATCCCAGTTTTAAATACTGATACATTTAAATATCTATATTTATTGCCATGCTGTCAAAAAACATTTTCCAGAAACCAGTTTGACAACTCCCCCTCATTTCCCTCACTAGAGTGTAAGTTTCATGACTGCAGAGACTTTGTTTCCTTCACTGTTCACTCCAGAGCTTGGAACAATCTCTGCAGTATAAAAATGTTCAGTAGTTATTTGTTAAATGAATGACTATATGATATGGTAGAAACATGTCAGAAGTCTCAGTGATTATCTTGTTATGTAATATTATTCTGAGTATCATAAAATTAACTAAAATACTGAATATGTCAGTTTTTTTTAGTGAAAATGAATTGATTTGAATCATATTTCTGTAAACTAGAATAATAGTTTTCAGTGAATACTATCCCTATCTTGTGAGCCTTTGGCTTTTCCTTGAGAGTCTTTCTTCTGTCTCAGAAATTGTACGTCAGCCTTTACTCAGTTATAAATGCTGTGTTGTGGCATTTAATGTATATTGACCAATTGTAAAGCGAATAGAATTTTAACAAATTTTGGGCAACTTTTCAAATAACATAAAGATCTTTAAAATAACATGGAATTTAAAAGATGCTTAAGAAGCACTATATGATAGTCGTGAGATTTGGGTTTCTGGAGGCAGATAAATTTGGATTTGAATCTTGGCTTGGCCTTTTCCTGATAACATGGCCTCAAACTATTTACTTATCTTCCTTGATACTGAGTTTCCTTTTTTGTAATACGAGATCAAATAATAGTACATATCCCATTGGATGTTGTGAGGATTAAGGGAGATAATGATTTTTGTAATGAGTTCAGCAACTAATTAAAATGCTCTGTAAATGACCATTTAATGATAATTAAGGGGTTCTTTATTATTACATAACAATAGTCAAGTTAATTAGTTGATTTGGATTGCAGATTAGTCTAGTGGTCTAGTTCTGTAAATTCCCAATCCTCTTGATGCGCTTAAAATTGATGGCCTTTATAATTTTCTACTCTCTTTAGAGAACCCTGACTGATACAAAAATTTTATTTAAAAGAAAATAGAATAAAATTCCTTCTATCTTGTAGCTACTATATGGGACCATTGAACCCCTGTATAAATTTATCATACATATGGGATCTCGGTGATTTTATTTTTCCTGTATTGAAACATTCTGCTGTTTCATCATCCTAGGAATTATTTTATTGTTAATTATCATTACTTATCATTCTCAGCTGTGCTTAAAAAGATTGAAATAGTATGAAAATGAAAGAATGATGAGATTGCCATAGGATGAGGCAATAGTGAAAATTAGTTGTTGTCCTGCAGTTTTCTTACTGTGTTGTCTACTGTATTGCATCGTCTTTTAGGAAGGTGTAAAAGACCACAAACACTATCTCTTTACTATTAGCTTTCATTTAACACAGTCAAGAATTCAGGATTTTTCATTTCCTGCTCGAAATGGCTGAGAAAAGAAAATTAACAGGAAAATGTTTTATAATTTTTACATGAATCTGAAGATGGATGCTCTCAGAGGGACCGGTAGCAGCATTCTAGACCCTAATGATGATAGTGAAATTGTCTAAGTGAAATCTCAGCCTTTGTGTCTTCAGGTGATGATATCCTAGTTGAATTTGTCTCAGACTCAGGAATTGATGAGTGAACAATATATTTCTATATTTCAAAGAAGAAATAGAGCATTCTGTTCTAGTTAGTCATTCATCAGGAAGGCCTTCATTGTGTAGTATTTTGTGACAAAAACCTGGACCATCTCATTTGCTAACAGGACATGTGACATCTTTTATGATGTTTATACACCAAAATTTATTGATACAAAGAAGTCTGTGATAATTAAATTCTTAAAAATTTTTAATAAAGTTGTTTTTCACTATCCCTTTATATTTATTTCTGTAAAGTTTTTTAAAATTAATTTATTTATTTTATTTTTGGCTGTATTGGGTCTTTGTTGCTGTGTGCAGGCTTTTCTCTAGTCGTGGCAGCAGGGGCTACTTCGTTGCGGCATGCAGGCTTCTCATTGTTGTGGCTTCTCTTGTAGTGGAGCACAGGCTCTAGGTGCGTGGGCTTCAGTAGTTGTGGCTCGTGGGCTCTAGAGCGCAGGCTCAGTAGTTGTGGCACACGGCTTTAGTTGCTCCGCGGCATGTGGGATCCTCCCAGACCAGGGCTCGAACTCGTGTCTCCCCTGCATTGGCAGGCGGATTCTCAACCACTGTGCCACCAGGAAAGCCCTATTTCTGTGAAGTTTTCATAACATTTTAAAATATATATTAAAAGGTAAACGTGTATTGGACCCATATGGTAAATGGTGAGTCTTGCCTTTTCTGGTATCTGAAGGCTAATGTTTTTAATACTTGAGATTGAGAACTCTGCTATAAATAATTGCTACCATTTATTCATATTACGAGTACTTATTATTGCTAAATACCATTCCTGGATTCTGGGATAGAGCAAAATAACAAGGAAAAGTTCTTGGCTCTTAAGGATCTTATATTTTAGTGTGAGGAGACAGATGATAAACAGTATGTCAGGGGGTTATAAGGCTATAAAAAAAATAAAACAGTAAGGAGAATAGAGAATATGTAGTGAAATAGAATGCTTAATAAATAATTTTTTATTTATTGCCAAGTGATTTAGGTTATTGAAATGAGACACTGAGGAGATGAAATAGTTATTTTGTTGTGGAAGACTGAAGACATTTTATAATAATGGAATGATTTTTATCTAATTTTAACTTTTTAATATGATGTGATAAGTATGTTTTAGTTTCCCTGAAAAAGTGTAAGGTAAAATTATAACAATAAATTGAGACTCTTCAAAAATTTTTTTCTTTTCTAGGGTTTTTTACATGGAATATTTGAACGTCTAAAACAATTTCTGGAGTGCAGTAAGTACTTCCATGATAGTAGTTTTTACTGTAGAATCCTTACTCATTAATAGCTTCCGCTTGGCACTTGCAAATCTGGAGTGGCTAAAATCTTATCTCGGTAATTAATTATCTGAAATTAAATTGGAAGCTCAGCTTTGTCTTCATATACCTGTCTTGTCCTAAGTATTGAGGAAACCTTTTTTAAAAAATAAAATTATTTTGTATCCATTCCTTCCTCTGTATTTCTACTGCTACTACTCTGTTCCATGCAGACCTCCACAACGGTAGTATGTTTAGCAGATAATAAGTGTAGACCCTATGTCAAATGCTGTTTAGACTTTTTATTGATTGTTTCTTTTAGTACATTTTATGTATCTGTTTGATATAAATGTTCTTAAATGGTTACATTCATTTTGTAAATCCCTTGTTTATTAACCTTTCTGACTTACCTATAGGACCCTTTCTGATCCACTCTCCCACACGAAAGAATTTAGCATTTGCATTTATGTTGTATTATACTGGTGGTCTGTTTGTTATCCTTTTCTCTTCCCTATGATTATAAGCACCTTTGCTCAGGATACACACACATAACATACACAGGATACACACGAATGCGTGCACACACACGTATGTATAACCTGTATACGTGTATGTTTTTTATGTGTGAGTGTTTTGGGAGACTTACAATCCTGAGAAGGTACCTTAGTGTACTCACTTTTAGGGAGTTGCTGATTGTTTTATATCAGTCATTTTCGGTTTAGTAGAATCATTATTGAGTGTGTTGCCAGGTATTGTTCTGGGTACTGTGCATGTAAAGATGAATAAGGCAGCTCATGTAATATAGTTTTTTTTCCCTAAAAATGGTCATTTTCCTCTGGTCATCCCCATGGGGGAAACAGAAGGAAGAATAGAAGTCTTTCCAGGAGAAGAGAATGACATAACTATTGAGACAGAATATGATTAGTATGATTAGGGAGCAAGATAGTTAAATGAGCTGATGGACATTATTCTGAATGTACAGAAATTAATTATACCAGGGAAATTATCAGAAGAAAATTGTTAGAAGATATAGGAAAAATAATGATTATGTTAATCTTTGAATTCTTTGTTTTTACTTATGTTGCTTGATAGGTATTTCAGATATGACTAGTTTAGATTTTGAAACTGTGATTCATGATTTTATGGATAAAATTGCTATCCTTTTACTGTGAAATGGGCTCAGTTTGTATTTTAGGATTAATTTTATGAAATATGGCACTGAAGGTTACTGTGTCAAGTACAAGTCTTGGTATTGCCTTTTAAAAACTTAATTTTTATTGTTTATTTGTTTAGAGTTGGGAATACACACTAGTGAATTCATATTGCAAAATGTGCAAAAATAAATCTGAGCAGTATTTTTGTAAAAAGTTTTGTCATTGTGTTGGTTGTGAATTTCTAGAATATTATAAATTTTTTACTAATATTTGAAATGTATTTCTAACAGGTAGAAGTATAGGTACAGATAATATATGTAGAGATAGACTGGAAAAGACCATCATTCTTTTTACTAAAGTGGTAAGTTTTCTTTGATCTTAAGTCTGTTTTCTCAAATGAAATGTACATACTCAAATTTAGGAAGGAAAATGATTTTTTAATAAGCATACACTTTCACTTTAGTGTTAAGGTAACTTATTTTCTTACTGTGTATAAGAAAGCTAAAAAAACCCCAAACCCTTGTATCTTGAAGTCTTTAGAATGCATATAAAAATTAAATTTATATACCATATATCATAGTGTATGTCACCTGGATGTAAAAAAAAAATCAGTCCTAATAAATATTAGAGAAGTTGATTCCCTTAAGGCTAATTATTCTCAAACCCACTGGAAAAAGCAGAGATAAAGAAGACAGCAATGCAGTTCAGCAGAAAGCAGCTAAGATGTCACAGTAGATAATACTAGGAAGTCATTATATTCATGATGACAGATTATCATCATTAATATCAAATATCTTGAATATAATTATATGGGTGCATTGTACTAGGCAGTGTGTATATATTTCTGATGAAATTAAGTTTTATAAAAAATATTAATTTTTGCAAAGTTTTGGCCTTGGAGGTTGGGAAAAGTACAAAGAATTGGGTATAGCAGTGAGGAAGACCTGGTTGGAGGACTGCATAGCCCTAAAACAGGTGTTTGAAGATAGGTGGCAAATCTAAATCTGTAGCATATTTCCCCCCTTTCATTGAAGGATCATTAATAGGGTTAAGGTTGTCTGTTCCCCGGTGGGGCCGGTGGAGCAAAGGAGTAGAAATGAGCTGTTCTTATTTTTTGTGGTTGGGTAGCAGTTACTTTCAGTTTCAGTTGTCTTCATTTCCAACTCACTTTCAGTTTCAGTTGTCTTCATTTCCAACTCACTTTCAGTTTCAGTTGTCTTCATTTCCAACTCACTTTCAGTTTCAGTTGTCTTCATTTCCAACTCTCATGTTCCAAAGAGCCTCAGCAGCAAAGCCCACCTCATCCAAGATCCAGATAAAATTGACTTAGATCCTTTAAGTTAAAAACAAAAGACACATAGCAAAGTAAAACAAAATGATGTGGTTAGGCAGTGGGACTACACAGTGTGAGTATATAATTTATGAAATTCATATTTATGGTCTTATGACTTTATTAAAGCTTTTTAAATTGGAACATTTAAAATATGCCTCCAAATAGAACTGAGTAACTTTGAATCACATGAGGTTATCATTCAGCTTCAGCAATTATCAAAATAAGGTCATGGTCAATTCTGTTTTTACCTGTATGCTGCTTCTCTCTCCTTTCTGTTTGTTTTAAAGTAAAGCCCAGATATCATATAGTATTATCTATAAATATTTGAATATGTGTCTTTAAGTGAGGAAGGATTTTAAAAAAACATATAATCTAACAATATTATCACATTTAAAAAGTAGGAATGACTTTTTAATATCATCTAAATATTTAGTCAGTTTTCAGATTTCTCTCATAAATTTTTTATAGTTGTTTTTTTTTTGAATAAGGATTCAGTAGTGTTTGTTCTCTTTCTGTCTTTTCTTTCTTTCTTTCTTGTTACTTATTTGTTGAGATAACAGATCATTTCCTGTAGAGTTTTCCGTGTTGTGGATTTGGCTGCCTACATCCTGATGTGTTACTTAACATACTTCTTTGTCTCTATACCCCTCCTACTCCCATATTTGTTATAAATATCTACTTAGATACAGAGGCTTGATCACATTCAGGCCTTCTTCTTTTTTTGGGGGGAGGAGGAGGGTGGCAGTGACAAGAATACTTTACAGGTGATGCTGTGTATTTCCTATTGCATCACATCAGGAAATGCACAGTGTTTGGTTGTCTAAAATTGATGAGTGAGCTATCGTAAAGTTCTTCAGTAGACTTTCCCTTATTTATTTAGCAGCCATTGATGATCATAGCTTAGATCTGTTGTTTGATTAAGGGTTACAAAATGATGGCAATGTAATTCTATTATTCCTTTTGCATTTATTAGCTGGAATTCTTCTATAAGGAAGAAATCTGTCTCGTCAACTGTTTGATACATTGAAATACAGTTGATGCAGGATAGTTTTTTGATTCTTTGCCTTTATCTTTTACTTTTTTAAAAGCCTATCTTTTGTATACTTGTACTTTTTGTATCACATTTGCCCATTGATATCAAATTAAGTATGAAGTAAGTTTATTTTGAACCTTGTACTAGAAAGAATAGAGTTCAGGTAATGAGATATAATCTGATTTAATCCACTGTTGTATGATGTATCCCAGGAAGTATATTACATGTCTATTACATGTGAAACTGCATATACATATATACATGGACTTCCCACCAAGGTTCAAAACTTGCTAAGTGTTTATTACCAAAGTTATGAGATATACCTATGAATGATTATATTTCCTATGTGAATTTGATACATTTTAATTTTTATTTCTTTATAGCTTTTGGACTTCTTGGATCAGCATCCCTTTTCATTTACTCCTCTAATTCAGAGATCACTGGAATTTTCTGTAAGCTATGTGTTTACAGAAGTTGGTGAAGGAGTTACATTTGAACGATTCATTGTCCAGTGCATGAATCTTATTAAGATGATTGTCAAAAATTATGCTTATAAGCCATCCAAAAACTTTGAAGGTAATGCTTTACTGGTAGTTTTATTTTGTTCACTTCCTTATTTTAATCTAAGCGTGAAGCTATTGCTATTTTTATGTAAGTTGTTTGAAATTCATTTATTTAAGTCTGAAAAATAAAATATTGCTGGGACATGAAATAGAGATAAGGATTTGAGCCTTTAATATGTGAATACCAGCTTTTAAAAACCATACAGTGCATTTAGTAAACTTTCTTTTGCAACACAGCAGAAGATCAGTTGAAGCCCTCTGGTAACCACTGCAGCTCATTTGTAGGCTGTATTTATTTGTACAATTAAAACTTTTCTCTGACCTTGTATAAAGTGATTTTGCTTCTAGACAGGTTAAATTGTTTGTTATATTACAGTTGACCCTCCAACAATGAGGAGGTTAATCTGAGTATAACTTATAGTTGGCCATCTGTATTTGCGGTTCCTATGCATCTGAGGATTCAACCAACCACGGACCGTGTAGTACTGTAGTATTTACTGTTGAAATATCTGAGTGTAAATGGCCTTGCAAAGTTCAAGGGTAAACTGTATTTGGAATTCATTCATGCACATGTATATCGAGATGAATGAGAAAGTCTTGTAGGACAGAGAGAGAGATACATAAGTAACTCACTTCAATGTGGTGTGATAATATAGCATGGAAATGTACAAGCTATAGTGATAAGACAGAAGCAAGACTGATGTGTGTGTGGTATGAATAAAGGCAAGAGCATCTTTGAGATTTGTCCATAATATAAATGAAAATTTATACACCACTATATAGGAGGTATTTTTTAATTTAAGTTACATAATCCAACTTGGGTAGAATGTCTGTACAATTAACTTGGAAATTTTATTTTTCTAGATAGCAGCCCTGAAACTCTTGAAGCTCATAAGATTAAGATGGCATTCTTCACATATCCCACTTTGACAGAGATATGTAGAAGATTAGTCTCTCATTATTTTCTGTTAACTGAAGAAGAACTGACAATGTGGGAAGAAGACCCAGAAGGCTTTAGTAAGTATCCGTTTTTCAGTCTTTGCATGGTTCTTTTCCCCGTTCCATCAATAGATATCATTTATTTGAATGACAGGAATAATAACACTGTATCACTGTATTTTAATGTAGTACTTTTGTTCTGAGAATCTTGGTTTTTAAAAGTTAGCTTATCATTCTCTCTTTATTAGCCATTAGTACAAATTGAGGAGAAAATGAATGCATGTTCAAGTATATAGAATTTTTTCCAAAAAGATAAAATTTTTTATATGTTACGAATATATCCTGTAGTTTAAAACAAAAATATAAAATTAACTGTCTTTCTCTATTATCTTTGTGGTTCATTCTGTATTATTTTTTATTTGTAGAAATTTTTACTTCAGAAAGAAGTTTGGAGATGAAAATTTCTGAATTGCCGAATGGATTACCTATTTAAGTTTTAATTTAAAATTAATTTTTTGATGATTAAAATGTTTTTATAGGAGTTCTTTTTATCTATATGAATTTTAGTACTAGATAGAATATCAGGTCCTTTGCTACATAAAATCAAGGACTTGTGTGCCTGATAAAGTACCTGTGTGTGAATAAAGTGTTCGTGTGTGAATTGCTTCAGCCATGGTCAGACGTAGGCTAGATTTTAACCTCTCCTCATCCCTTTGGCTGGATGTCTTTGTGTAGTTATACACGTGTTTCCAATATTTTTAGAACACCTTAAACATTTTTGTAAGACTTATCTTCTTTCTTTTTTTCATTTAAAAATATTTTAATCCATTTAGAAAATACAGCACTACACTGTATAGTGCATATTTTGTTTTTGCTTTTTCTCTTAAAGTCTTATGCTTCTTATTGCTTTTTTTAATGCCATAATATAATATTGTAAGATAAAACACTGAATCCCTAGAGTTTTAAAAGTCCCTGAAGTATTTTACTTTAAATATAGGAAATTTATGGAAAATGACTAATCATTTGAACTTGTAAAACATCATTATTGTATGAAATGATTCTCAGGATTGTAATGATAGTGTATCAGGTAATGTCACATACTCTGGGAGTGACAAGTACTTTGAGCTTTCCTCTATACAGAGTTCTTAATGAAAGTGAGAATCCTTATGGATATGAGCACTTGATAGATGACTATTATGTACACAGATATGATCTGTAGGTTATAGTAAAGAAATCTTTGTAAGGCCTTGTGTTCCCAAGCATGCACTCTCAGTGTTAATTTAAAGCAGTTCACAGCTATATTATATTAATATTATTTAAAGTCTTTGTTTTCCAAACTGAGATTTTGGAAGCATCATTATTGCATTTGTGGAGAGCATCATTTGTTATATTTTTAATTGCAGCAGTGGAAGAAACAGGAGGAGATTCTTGGAAATACAGTTTGAGGGTGAGTATTGATTGAAAGAAAAATTCATAGGGAAAAGTTTAATGCTTCTATAACTCTTAGTAGAGAATGATACTCTGTTGAAGATTTCAAGCATTAAGTCAGACAGGGAACATTTATTCATAATTGCAAGAGTCCATATTTGAGAGGAAAGTACTTAATTAAATTATGAACTTAGATCTGAAATTTTTGTTTAAGTTGGAGCTTTGCAAACTGAATTTTTCTTCATTTTACAAATTGATTGGGAAATAACTGTCATTGCAGAAGTAGGAAATGTTTTTGCAGTGAAAGCTACCTTTTTTTGGCTAGAATGATGTTTTTCCTCCTAAGTATTTCAGTAATTATAAAGCCTCTTTTGATACATTATTTCTCTTACTATCTAGTATGATTCTCAGAGACCAGCCCATTGCTTTTAGTTATAGAATGCTTTTTAAATATACATTTATTGATAAGGGCAACATTTGAGGAAGATTTATCAAATGTGGTCTTTGAACTATTCTTTTTGTTGTGTTTACATAATTTACGTAATTTGCCATTATTTTCCTAAGTGTGTTACAGTTTTTAGTTTCATAAGCTTCCATAGAAAATATTAGTACTTAAAAGTTTTTTTTTTTTTTTTGCGGTACGTGGGCCTCTCACTGTTTTGGCCTCTCCCATTGCGGAGCATAGGCTCCGGACACGCAGGCTCAGCGGCCATGGCTTACGGGCCCAGCTGCTCCGCAGCATGTGGGATCTTCCCGGACCAGGCACGAACCCGTGTCCCCTGCATCAGCAGGCGGACTTTCAACCACTGTGCCACCAGGGAAGCCCACTTAAAAGTTTTTTAAAAAAATTTGGCTGCTTTAAGTTTTTAAAACTTTCTCTTAAGGAAAATGTTAAACATATTAAAAAGTAGAATAATATCATGAACTCTTCTGTATTCAAAACCTATTTTATCAGTTATCAACTCATGGCTAGTCTTGTTTCATAGAAGCACTCTTTTACAAACCACTTAGATTATTTTGAAGTAAATATCTGAGATGACATGTCATTTCATCTGTACATATTTCAGTCTGTATATCTGTAAGATTCCTTTTTAAACATAAAGCACAATACCCTCAACATTTAATTATACTTTATATTATGAAACATCTAGTGATTCAATACTTTTAAGAATGAAAATGAATCATTCTTTTTATTTGTGGTTTCTTTTTGTGTCTGTTAAAGGAAGAACAACTCTGGTGAATTGAATTCATGAATTGCTGTTGTTACTTAAGTCATTGCCAAGAAAATATACAGTTTTTAACATTAAATCCTGGACAGTCATTTATAATTCTGTAAATGAATGTGGCTCCAGATTGTTTTTTAGATTTAAAGAATTATTAATTAAAAATGTAAATTTCTCCTCTTCGCAGTTTGGTGTTTCGGAATGCATAATACCAAATGATTGAAACAGTGAAATAAATGTTCCATGTTAATAATTAAATTATTAAATTTGATTTTATTTCTGACTGTGTTTACAAAAAACAGCAATAAACTTTTTTTCAAAAAAACATCAAGAATTGGAAACAGAGTTTTAAGAATGAGTATTCTTTGCTTTAATGTAGAATTAATCAATGCAGTATACCATTGTTTTCATTAGAAATTTTTTTCCCCCAACAGCCATGCACTGAAGTATTATTTATAGATATATTCCATGAATATAATCAGACTCTTACTCCTGTACTTTTAGAAATGATGCAAACACTTCAAGGTGAGGTATATTTTGTGATACTTTGATTTATCTTTTAATTAGTGTTCAGTAAAATATTTTGAGTGCCTACTATGTGCAGTGCAATATTTCCTAGGTCATATACTAGACATGAATTTGAGAAAGACAGAATGTGTGCTTTTCTGAAAGAGTGGCCTTCAAGATAGAAAACAAGAATGGGCAATTCACAAATGAGATAGGCCTTGAATGTGGTAATTAGATTTTGCTGTGGTAAGCATACTAGCAGCATAAACAAAATAGCAATCAAGTATATTGGTTGGAGAAATAGTCTATTTGGAGCATGCTGTAGGAAGTAGTGGGAGAAAAAGTTAAAATAATAAATGTTGTTAGCCTTAGAATGGTGGCAGTGGGAATGGAAAGAAGGTAATGGATTTAAGAGAAAATGATGAGGTGAAATTTGTAGCACTTGATGATTGTACTTTGTACACAAGTAATTAAATTTTTTAACTGTCACAAGTGATTTATCATTTTTTAAGTTATTTTTATTATCAGAGTGTAGTTGATTTACAATGTTATGTTAGTTTCTGCTGTACAGCAAAGTGAATCAGTTATACATATGTCCACTCTTTTTTAGATTCTATTCCCATATAGGTCATTAGAGTATTGAGTAGAGTTCCCTGTGCTACACAGTAGGTTCTTATTAGTTATCTATTTTATGTATAGTAGTGTGTGTGTGTCAGTCCCAATCTCCCAATTTATCCCTACCCCACCCCCCTTTCCCCCTTGGTAACCATAAGTTTGTTTTCTACATCTGTGACTCTACTTCTGTTTTGTAAATAAGTTCATTTGTAAAAAGTGATTTATCACTGACTATTCTTCTCTACTGTAAATTTCAGAGAGGAGGCCTTGAACACATCTGTGTTGTTCACACCTTGTTCCCAGTGCCTAGCACACTCAATAACTGTTGATTGACTTTTGGCAATTAACTGACTGCTGCGCAAGGGAAAGCTATCAAAGACTATCCTGAACTTTAGAGTCTTAAACAGGTTACTTGATTGGTTTGGGCAGGAGTCACATTATAAGGATTCAAGTATTGAGTAGGTGGTAATGTAAGGAAATAACAGCAAGAGAATCTCCTGTAGAGAAGGAGATTCCTGATCTTGTTTGTAGTATTATAAAGGGTAGCTCACTTTTTAGGCTTTTGTTTTCTCAAAAATTTAATAGAGTATTCCTGCTTAAGTTATAAACCAAGGGAAGAAATGAGCTATCCATCAAGTTTTTTGTGTTTGTTTTTAAGGATAATTTGAATATTAATTGTATTTTCAGTTTTTCTTGAACCACTGTAGGAAAGTGGGTAAGCTAATTAGGTTACACTGTGGTAAGTTGCTCTATGGGGTGGTAAGGTTTTCAGTAATTTGAGTTATTTTCTTTCTAGTTCTGGAGCGATTTGCTTATTTAGGGCTGTACTTAACTCTAGTAATTGGACTAGTGAGCTTAAGAAATCATATTTAACAGCAGAAGGGTGCTTTGATAAACTTGCTAGAAAACTTTCTGTTCTAAAGAAATATACTAAGTAAACTGTATTTTTTCCTGTCTTTCTTAACCATGGTAGTCTCCTTTCTGGAGAGTAGTGCAGAGACTGCCAGCTTTTATTCTGAAGTTTTCACATTATGTAATGGCTCTCGTTTTTCTGTTTGTACTTTGCATTTTGTTGTTAACCCTTTAATGTATTGTCATAACCTGGTTTATTTTTTATGTTTAGAACTTCTTGTGTGAATTGCCCATACTTGTTCTTTTTTCCTATTGTGGGATTCATCTTTTTATTCTTTCTAAGAATTTTCTCTTATAATCAGGGTATAATACAATAGTTAGCAATTTGGCATATATTTTTCTAGAACGCTGCTTGACATAACATTTTCCATATATGTTATAATGATTTTTTAAAATTGTAATATAGCTTTACATGTTGTATCTGTGCTCTCTAACGGTGATGGTAACAAAACTTAAACTTTCTCTTTACACCTACATGTATATTTAATATCACAAAATATATTGTACTTAATGAATTGAGAAAATAACAAATTGAGTTTAAATATCTTTTAAAAACTAGTTTTATTTACGTTTGCTGATACTTATTTTTTCAGGGCCCACTAACGTGGAAGATATGAATGCACTGTTAATCAAAGATGCTGGTATGTTAAACGAAAATGATTTAGAAACATTTCTTCAGAAGATGGTGTGTCTCTTTTGTGGCAGGTGTTATGCTGGGAGAGTTGGGATGCAAAGATACCTAAAATTTAGGAGCTGCCTGCTGGTGGAGATAGCCAAGTAAACAGACTGTTGATTATAACATAGTATCAGTTGATTAATGCTACAATAGGTGGTAATTATGTAGTACTGTGGAAAACTACAAGGTAGTTTTGGTGTACCCAGGGAAAGGCTCCTAAAGAAGTGTTCTGTGCGAACACAGGATAAGTGAGAGTTAATAAGGGGGAGGGGGTGGTTCCAGACAGAAGGAGCAGTAGGGACAGAAACTTGAAGGGAAGAGGAACAAGTCCAGTTAAGTTTTGAATTGGGTGTATTTTTGTTTAATTGGAACATGGAGTTTAATGGGTTGTGGTGAGAGAAGAGGCTGGAAAGAGGATAATTAGGGACCCCATAGCATAAAATATTGCATCTATTTGGAAGCAGATGTTGTTTTTATAATTTGACTTGAATATTTTTAAATGAATGTAATTTTCTGTTTGAAAGCACTGAGTATTTAAGAAAAACATAAAGTAACTTAAATAATGTTTCTAAAATGTCTGTTTAAATAATTTCCCAGATTAACATATTGTAGATTTCTCTCTATTAACATATTGCATATTTCAAAGTAGTCCTTAAGGCTTATTTTCTTGCATAAGGACAATTAGCATTTTGCCCAGTATTTGAAATTAAATTTTTTCTTCTTAGTGTATAATGCTGTTGGATTAGCGGCTTATGAGCTGTTTGACAGTGTTGATTTTGATCAGTGGTTTAAAAACCAGCTTCTTCCAGAATTACAAGTCATTCACAATAGGCAAGTATAAAACTCTGTGTTTGTTATATACTTATTTCATCTTCTTATTGATTTTCTAATGAAGACAAGAAAGCATTAAAATTGCTTAAAATTTTAAAAAAGTCATAGTCTGACTTAGCTGATAGTGTCCAGTGTAGAAAGGAATAAGACTTGTGAATCTTATAACTGAAAAATAAGCAAAATTGTTTCTTGTTATTTTACTTCAAAAGTGAATTGTGACATGTATGAAGTATTTGATGTTACATAAGCTAGTTTGCAGGAGGAAATTTTTGTTAGTTTTGTTTTGTTTTTTTGTTTTTTTTAATTTATTTTTTATACAGCAGGTTCTTATTAGTTATCTGTTTTATACATATTAGTGTATACATGTCAATCCCAGTCTCCCAGTTCATCCCACCACCCCCCCCTCACCCTCCACCCCCGCTTTCCCCACTTGGTGTCCATACGTTTGTTCTCTACATCTGTGTCTCTATTTCTGCCTTGGAAACCAATTCATCTGTACCATTTTTATAGATTCCACACATATGCGTTAATATACGATATTTGTTTTTCTCTTTCTGACTGACTTCACTCTGTATGACAGTCTCTAGGTCCATCCACATCTCTACAAATGACCCAATTTCGTTCCTTTTTATGGCTGAGTAATATTCCATTGTATATATGTACCACGGCTTCTTTATCCATTTGTCCGTTGATGGGCATTTAGGTTGCTTCCATGACCTGGCTATTGTAAATAGTGCTGCAGTGAACACTGGGGTGCATGTGTCATTTTGAATTATGGTTTTCTCCAGCTGTATGCCCAGTAGTGGAATTTGCAGGAGGAAATTTTATGCAAAGGTAACAGAAGATGGAGATCTCTGAATTCTAGAAAGAAATTGTGTACAAAAGGAAGCCAATTGGAGACTTAATAGAGGCTAGGCCGGCTGCCAGAAGTAGCCTAACCAAAGTAACATCCATCAAAGGTGACTGCCTTGGGATCACATGGAGAGAGCATACTACAAGTCTTTGGGGAGAAGGAGTTGCAGAGACACCATGGCAAAAAGTATTTGGACACACTTTAGGCTTGTATTGAGGTGCCTAATTCAGTAGTACAGATCTATCTGACATTTAGTAGGGTTTTTGCCTAGTTCTTCTCTTGCATATACATTTAAATACTTGCCTAATTATTTTAATTTTAGGTACTGAATGAGTAAAATGGAAGGGAAAGGGTCTTTCATAATTTTTAAAATTTTTCTTCATTTAAAATTAGACGCCTAAAAAAAATTCCAAGATACTTTTTTCTTGTTTTGAATTGTGCAGTTCTAGTGATTTATTTCTGTAGATGAGGTACTTGTCAGGATGCCTAGCATATAGTCATAGATCAGTTAACATATCTTGACTACTTTAATAAATGAATAGAAAACTATCTATATATGGATCATTTTATAAATATTTAGAGCCATAGAATTGTAGAGCTGGAGACACTTTAAAAGTAATTTTGACCATTAAGTAGCTATCCATTCAGTTATTCAGTCATTTATTCAATCAAATACTTTCAGCACTGGAACTTGCTGTGTCCTGTAGAGGCAGTGGTGAATAAGATGGGCTTCAATTCTGCCCTCAGAGAGCTAGTGAGCCTCTGATGGAGAGAAAGCCTTTAGTAGGGAGACACATGTTCACTTTGATTGTCCTTAAACCCTTATAGGCTGTTTAGTCTAGACTGATCAACCATGTATTAATTACATGTTGAAATGATAATATATTGGATATATTGCAATAAATAAAAATATTAAATTTTCACATGTATCTTTTTACTTATTTTAACGTTGGTACTAACAAATTTAAAATTGCATATTTGGCTTGCATTATATTTCTTTTGGACAAAACTGAACTAGACCAGTATTTCTCAAACTTTAATGTGCATATGAATCACCTGGTGATCTTGTTAAAATGCACGTTCTGGTTTAGGTTATCAGTCTGGGTCAGATTGTGTGATTCTGTCACACTTCCAGATAATGATACTTCGGTCCAGGAACCACACTTTGAGGAACAAACTGGCTCCTATTCTTAACTTTGCCCAGAAGTGACTGTCATCTTGGAATTTGAACCTTTCTGAGCTTCATTCTCTTTGTCGAGAACAGAATGTTGAATGTGGTAATCCCAGAGATCTCAGTCCAAAATTAAAGGCTCTGTGGTTCCTTCCTTTACTCTACACAAGTCTTGTTTACTTCCACCTCTGGGACTTTGTTCAAATTGTCCCGGTCCCCTGAAGTGGCATCTTTTCAGTTTTTTGCCCCAAATGCTATTTATCTTAAAGACTGTTCAAATCCCATCTCCCTCTGCCTGCTCTTCTCTCTTTTCGTTTCTGCAATCCTAGTATATAGTTTTGTGGTCTTTAATTCTTTCAGGTATGTTAAACATTTTGAAAGCAGGGAATACACTTCTTTTGGAACTTAGTGAATAATTCTTTTTACGTGTTTAATCATATAAGATTATAATTTTCTAAAAAATGTGGTATATTCATTAGTTTACTACATTTTCACCCAGAAATAAATATCATCTTGCCACTAAAATAAATATAATATCAAGAAGAGACTTTGTGGGTGGAATTCTTGGACACAAGTGATTTTTCTCTTTGCCTAAAGAACCTTCCTTTTCTTTAGCAAAGATGGCCATAGAGAAACAAATATATGTACATGTTACTGTAAATGTTCTATAACTTAAAAAATACAAATTATTTTGGTAATCTGAGTCACAATTTGTAATTGGGCACCTTTTACAAAATTAGAAACTTTAGCTGAAATCAGTATAAATTTATATGCATATTTTATATGTCTAGAGATTTCTCACAGTGTTCTGAAAATAATCTTTATGAGATTAACAGAATTGGAATTGGAAAATTCCTTTATTATTACTTTTTGGGGCCTCTCCAGCCTTAGGGTTTGGAACATTTGCTAGTTATACCTATTTAGATTAACTTTTTCTGGTTAATTTAAGGAACAGAAGTGGACTTGGTTTTTATGTACATAACTATGTTGTAATTCTTTAATACAAAATAATCAGATTTACAATATATCTGCCTAAGAATTTTCAGTTTTTTAAATCAGAACTTCGTTAGTATTTATACTGTGGTACATTTAAAAGTGCTCTTAAACTTTTATATTAAAATGCATATTGTTTTCTTACTACATTTTAGATTTAAACAATGAAATATACAAAATGAAATAGGCTTCTTAAAATATGTAACCTTTTAATTTCATGATTTTCCCTATCTAGGTATAAGCCATTGCGACGCAGGGTGATTTGGCTCATTGGTCAGTGGATTTCTGTGAAATTCAAGTCTGACTTAAGACCCATGTTATATGAGGCAATTTGTAACTTGCTTCAGGATCAAGACTTAGTGGTATGTTGCTTCAAAGTTTTAAAAGAGTTATTTTTATAAGTTTAACATATCTTAAAGTTCAAATTCAGAAGTGGTTTATATCTTTCTTTAGAATGTTGGTGGCCTTTCAGTGCTGTAGTTATTCCTTGGTGAGTAGTTTGATTTGAGGGAAAAAAGTCCTTTGATTATTTTTTGCCCTTCTCATCACTACTAAATTAAAAAAAATTTAACCAAACTCTACTAATCTAAAATTATAATTTTTTAATAAGAATAAAAGAAGGCAGTTTTTAAAAAATCCTTTTATAGCTTTACGTGTCCTTTTTCTTATTCA
This sequence comes from Lipotes vexillifer, assembly GCF_000442215.2. Classification (NCBI taxonomy): domain Eukaryota; kingdom Metazoa; phylum Chordata; class Mammalia; order Artiodactyla; family Lipotidae; genus Lipotes; species Lipotes vexillifer. The sequence continues at coordinate 969,568 of NW_006777552.1, forward strand.
GGATAGAATTTGTCATTTTTACATTTAAGATAACACCATAATCTGTTTCACCCTTACTATTGATTTTTTCTTTGTCTCTCAGTTTTGAGTTTTTTTTTGTTTGCCTTTGGAATTGTTTATTTTAGGACTTTATGTATAGTGTTCACATAATATTCTTGATTTCATGTTACTGAAAGCTTGATAATGACGTCTTTGTTGCTTCTTTTGTTCCCCTTCAAGGCAAGTAGGTTTGCTGCTTTATTGTATGTCATTTACTCAGAGGGTTTTTTTTTTTTAATATTTATTTATTTATTTGGTTGCACCAGGTCTTAGTTGCGTCAGGCAGGCTCCTTAGTTGTGGCATTGGAACTCTTAGTTACGGCATGAATGTGGAATCTAGTTCCCTGACCAGGGATCGAACCCAGGTCCCCTGCATTGGGAGCGTGGAGTCTTATCCACTGCGCCACCAGGGAAGTCCCCAAAGAGGTTTTTTTTTGCAGTACGCAGGCCTCTCACTGTTGTGGCCTCTCCCGTTGTGGAGCACAGGCTCCGGATGCACAGGCTTTGCGGCCGTGGCTCACAGGCCCAGCCGCTCTGCAGCATGTGGGATCTTCCCATACCGGGGCACGAACCCCTGTCTCCTGCATCAGCAGGCAGACTCTCAACCAGTGCACCACCAGGGAAGCCCGCCAAAGAGGTTTTTTATTCTTTTTATTTAAAAAAAATTTTTTTTAAAAAAATATGGAACGCTTCACGAATTTGCGTGTCATCCTTGCGCAGGGGCCATGCTAATCTTCTCTGTATCATTCCAATTTTAGTGTATGTGCTGCCGAAGCGAGCACCAAAGAGGTTTTTTAAAAGAAGTTCAACATAGTGTGGAATAGTATCCTCCCCCCACCCCACCCCCACTGTTGGTGCTTTATTTTATGCCTGAGTAAATATTTTCATGACTTACTGTACATTTTCTTTGTCTTGTGCTTAGGTTTGACTCCAGCATAGTCTTTAAAAAGTGAATCTGGTTGATTTTTTTTCTGAGCTTCAAATTATTTTTAGAGAAAATTAAGTGATTCCACCACCACCCCACCCAAATTATGCTAAGATCTTGTTTAATCATTTCTCAATATACCACCTTTTAAAAAAATTTCGAACCTACCCGATTATCCTGTTTTTCAGCAAAGGCTTGGGTCATACTTTTCTTGTTTTCACATGTGTGCCATGATAATATAAACTACTTTTAATGTTCAACAAAGGAAAACATAATTAGAGAAATTACGAAATTAAGAAAACATTATAATTGCAGAAGCAGTGATACATTCTAAAAGCAAATAGAACTGATTTTCGGATTTTCTACTTAAATGTTACCTACCTTGTGTAAATAATTGAGAATTTACTCTAAATATCATTCTGTAATTATTAAATAGTTTAAACATCTCATGCTTAAACAAGAGAATCCAGTTTTATTTTACCATGTTTAAATTCTTAGAAGTTTGTTAATATAATAAAACTTAGCTGTTTCTAAGAATACTGTTTGCTGGAATTAATTTACTTTTGTAATAGCTTTAGAATAAAGCATTTGTAAGATTTAAGTTTTGTTTTCCTAGTTGGAAATATTATTTGCTGTTCTATCAGTGGTATCAGAGAGAAGACATTAAATGCTTTATGAAAGTGTTACAGAAGATTTAAATTTCAGGTCAGTTTTCTGTGGGAAAGAGAAATTTCTTGGATCTTATATTCTTTTTTTAATGAGTTTATTAGGAGAGAAGTGAAGAGAAAATGAGTCATTTAGGTCAGCACTTTAAAAGCAGAACATTAAATCTATCACATCAATAAGCATTATTGGGGGAAAAGGGTTTCATGGCCAGTTAAGTTTGGAAAACACTGGACTAAATATTCAAATAATCCTCTTTACTGTAGGACCCATAAGAATCTTTAAAATGTACATCTGTGTAGTGACTATCCAAGATGACAAAAACATTAATATCCAAGGAATATACTTTGAGGAAATGCTGCTGAAGATACAGCTTTTGCCCTTTTCCTGTATGTCTTCCGGTGGCTGCATCTCATTTTTACACTTTTACAGTTTTGTCCTGCCAGAATTATTTTCTTATAACTTCTTAAGAAGACAGTGTTTTGTAAGACACTAAGTTCATGGTGCATACATTGTCTCCCCCCCGCTTTTTTAAGTACATTTAAGATCAGTAGTATATAAGATGTACTATTCTAATTTCAACCTGTGAGAAACACTGGCTAATGAAATGTGGGAAGATACCTTATACATACAGACATACACAACAATGTACAAACATTCAGACATACATGTACAAACATACATGAGTGCATTTATATGTATATACACATACACACACAAAGTATATAGATTCTGATGAATCTAAATCTTCTTTGGCTTTCAGAGTCTATGTTCTCTTGCTTGATTGCTGCTGTTATGGAGTTGGGATACATTTAACTAGTTGTCTATGTGGCTTCCTAGTCTTATAGCCGTGTTATTACAAGGCTTGCTGTGGCAGAATAGAAATAGTGCAGCAACTGGAGAAAGCAACTTCTCCAGTTGGTATAGGACTCTATAAATTTTTTTTTTTTTTTTTTTTTTTTTGAGCAGAGGAAGGTTTATTGCAGGGCCAAACAAGGAGAATGGGTGACTTGTGCTCAAAAACCCCTAACTCAGGACTCTATAAAATTTTATAATGTCAAAAGCTACTGTGTAGAGTAAATAGCTCTTATAGTTGCATGATAGTCTTGTTTGATCTGGAGGAATATAATGCAAATTGAGTGAAATTTTTTTGGTTTATTTGAAATAGTGTTATAACTTTTCATCAGTATTTAGCAATTAAAGCTTGATCTAGGCATAATGGGCAAGCATTTATAATATTGCAGTATTTGGAAACTTTTTTTGTAATAAATGTTGGGAATTTTGATTCGGTTTAAGATAATGCCACTTTGAAAATTTTAACTTCTAAGCTTCTTTTTTTTTTTTTTTAAATTAATTACTTAATTTATTTTTGGCTGCGTTGGGTCTTTGTTGCTTCCTGCAGGCTTTTTCTAGTTGTGGCGAACGGGGGCTACTCTTCGCTGTGATGCACAGACTTCTCATTGTGGTGGCTTCTCTTATTGCAGAGCATGGGCTCTAGGCGCTCGGTCTTCAGTAGTTGTGGCATGCGGGCTCAGTAGTTGTGGTGCGTGGGCTCTAGAGTGCAGGCTCAGTAGCTGTGGCACACAGGCTCAGCAGCTGTGGCGTACAGGCTTAGTTGCTCCGCAGCATGTGGGATCTACTCGGACCAGGGCACGAACCCGTGTCACCTGCATCGGCAGGCAGACTCTCAACCACTGCACCACCAGGGAAGTCCTCAAACACATATTTTTGATATTTCCTTCGGAAATTACTGGGTTGGCCCAAAGTTCGTTCGGGTTTTTTCCACGACATCTTACCCAACGTATTTGCTGAATATAAGTGAATTTAGAATTCATTTTGTGAAAACACAGACTAACACAGTTTAAAACCTGTAACAGCTTTTTGAGACACAAAGGATGGTCAAGTGGGAAAACTCAAAACTGAAAGAAAGTGTGACAGAACTGGGAGACCCATAAAAGGCAGAAGAGTGGAAAGACAGGAGAATTTCAATGTACCTTGTAAAAAAATACCTCTGCCCAGATCCCAGATTCAGTGTACCTTGTAAAAAATACCTCTGCCCAGATCCCAGTGGGCCTGTGAGCCATGGCCACTGAACCTGTGTGTCCGGAGCCTGTGCTCCGCAACGGGAGAGGCCACAACAGTGAGAGGCCCATGTACCACCAAAAAAAAAAAAAAAAAAATGTGTTTGAGACATCAAGGTATTAGGGCACTCTAAAACCAGGAAGAAAGGTAACTTTAGTAACTTTCTTATAGTCCATTTTGGTTTTGTAATGATGTGTCTGGTATCCATATTATATGAAAATGAGCTTTAGAATGTTTTTCTTAAAAGGAGATGAAAATATGGAAGGTGCTTTTTATCCTTTTAGGAAAGTTATTTACATGTGTATTTCAGAAGAAAATATGTAATTCAGTGATCTTGACTGCATAGTAGAGTAAAAATAGTACCATAATAGTACCAAGTAATAAAAGAGCCAATAAGTAGGATAATATTATTCATATTAGTATCTCTTTCCATGCCTAGCATGGAATCAGAAAATTAGAAAATGTTTATTGAAAGAGTTAAGAGAAGGATAAAACATTATAAAATTATTATTCTGTTTCTTTTCAGCAGAGAAATATAATCTATTTCATAATTATTCTCTCATGTTTGCCTTACTTACATTTTCCTGGTGGTCTTAAGTCCCTGAGACATTGCCATTTATTTCAGGTCCCAGCTCCATGCTCACTCCTCTAGTGTGTGGAATTCCCTTCACTGCTGTGGGCAGGCTGTAGTAGTGGTCAAGCATTAGGCTGCTCCAAGTCTAGAACTCAAATCAGCCACCCTGACAGTTATGCCAAGGCTCATTCTCATGCTGGACACCGAAGTTTCTGGTTACTCTTGCCTTTATGTAGCAGTCTTCTTTGGAAGTAGTGTTGACCTGTGATTTCTTCTTGTTCATTTCTCTGTTGCTGTCATGCTTCTCTGGGATTCTTCCAATGATTCTGATGGCTTGATGGCACTTGTTTGCCCCAGTATGGAATTAGTTTGTTATCTTCTTAGAAGTTTTTGATGTTTCAGCTGAAGGTGTAGGGTAGACTCAGGCTGAGTTACAGTCTGGATCTGGTTCTGGATACTTCGGGTTTCATTCTCCTTCAAAAAGCTAGGTTTATTCTATGAAAAGTTATGTTTGGAGTTTGGTTAAGGGAAGATTTTTTTTGTTTTGTTTCGTATTCTTGCATTTATTTATCAAGTATATATTGAATCATGTCTTGGAAGTTGTGTTAGACGATCTTCTGCCAATATTCTGTCACAGTCCCCAACTATTCATTCTGTAAATTCAGGTCCTGATTTTTTTTCCCCTTGTGAATTGCTGCAAAGTTCATTGTCTCTATGCAGTAAGTACTTCCTATTTCTTTTATAGCTCAGGAATAGCTAATTTTGTTCTTATTTGTGTTTGTCATATTTTAAATGCTCCTCTCTTTTCTTAAACTGTGTGCTTTTTGTTTTCCCTTAAGATACGGCTTCCTAGTCTTGCAGTTAAGCTAGAGTGCATCATGATTAATTTCATCTTTTTCTTTGCATGCAGTACTGCACTGACTTCTTCCCTTTGTTGGGAGGGAAAACACAGCTAGTTTTCATTCAGATATCTCTTTCCTATACTTATTTATGTAAATGTCATCGTTATGGGTTAAATGCATCTCTGGTCCTTTTGTGGAGGAAGATCAAGAGAGATTTAAGGGTTAGTGTGCTGACAGTTTGATTTCCTTTTGGGGGGCACTTTCAAGTCCTGGTGTTTGTAAATTCAATTATTGCCACAGTGCCAGTTATATGCCTTACACTGTACTAAATGCTGACAATTTGAAGATGACTAGAAATAGTTCATGTCCTCAGGGGGATTATCCTGTTCTTAAGCTCTTCACATTAGCCATTTTTATTGATAATTATTTAATATCTGGGTGTTTTTTTCCCCCTGCTAGATTGTAAGCTTTTTGAGGACAAGGACTAGGTGTGTCTTACTCAGCTTTTTTTCCCACAGCACCCAACACAATGCCTGGGAGTTATAGTTCCTTGTTGAATATTTTTAATTGCATGAGTATGTCATCTTTTCATTAGGTCATTTCATAGTAGAGCACTTGGCATAGTGCTTTGCATGTATTGGATAATCAGCACATTTGTTAAATGATTTAAAACTCTAGAAATATTCATATTACCTTTAGAAACAGTGAATAAAAAGAAAAGGCAGGTGAGAAAACATCTGCACTCTAGGCTCTTAGAATCTGTGGATTTGGAACTAGAGTACTTAACATTTGATGAATATGCCTAATCAGCACCTCAAGACCTCAGAAGCTCCTATAAAATGATCAAAACTGTTTCTTTGTGAAAAATGGCTGCAAAGGAAAAACCAATTGCTGTTACAGGTGTGGGAAGCATAGCAGCATCTAAGAAAGTAATGGCTCTTAGCCAGGAAATAAAAGTTTTAGATACATTATTTTACAGAGCAGTGTATAGCATTTAATCCTGGCTTGAGTTCACATTACTTGGTGTGGAAACTGAGTGTGGTAGCCCATGCCCATTTAGCTGGTCAAGTCACAGGTAAAACTTGAAAAGAAATAGGAAGATTATGCTGTCATGATATGATTTTCCCAGGTAACATGCTGATACACAAAGAAAGTGTGATTTGTCAAGGTCAAGAGCTTGTACAAACCTTTCTGTATTTGTGAACTTTGGGACTTAGAAAATATCAGACTTTATCTTTTGGTTATTTCAGGGACTTCCTGTAACTGAGGTTACAAATGGGAATTTGTGTGCTTTTTCCTCCTCCCTCTTCCTTCTCTTCTCCTCCCTCACTCTTCACTTATACATCCACTGGCTTCTCCAAGCCCACCCTGCTTTCCTGCTTCTCTTCTCTGCTTCTCAACCTTCCCTTTCCCTCTGACACCATCTTCACACTCTTTTCTCTCAGTGCCATACTCTCCACAGTGTTATGGCAAATTATTTTTCTTCCTGGAAGCACTCACTGGATTAAAGACTCCTTTAAGCAAATTATGGGAAACTGAGAAGGGTGGGAATTGACACTGTTTTACTTTTTCTTTTTAGTCCTTGTTAAATAAGGAGAATGTCCTTTTATTTTTAGATGTTAATGTACTCTGTGACTTTAAGTAGAGAAAGTGATTTGCAATAAATTTTTTGTCATTCATTATTAATGATGTTCAGTAATTCTAGAATGATTTGTAATTCACGGTATACTTTCTTTTAGGTCCGTATTGAAACAGCTACCACTCTGAAGTTAAATATCCTTTAAAAACTTTTAAAACACTTCATTGCAAAGAATTTTAACACTTTAAAATTGTTACTTATTTTTAAAATTAATTTATGAGGTAGTTTAAAATGTGATTTTGGATTGGTTTGTTGTATTTGGTTTTTACATATATTTTATCCTGATAAATTTCATATATTCTGAATTTCATATATTCTCAGTATTCCTTAACTGCTCTTCACCTGTTGATGATTTTGAGTTTAGAACAGATCAGTTTCTACCGGTAAGAATATTTATTTCTAGGTTTTATAACAATTTCTGCTTATGTCTTTTACAATGTTGTGTTATTTTATAGCTGAAATTATATATGTAGTATCAGTTATTTATTAAAGTTTCATTGAAAAGTATATTAGATTTTTTGGAAGTGATTGCTTTTATTGGTAACTTTAATTTGAAATAGTTTACTTTTATTCTGCTTGTTTTTTGTTTAGTTATCTTGTCATCTATTTTGGAGTGGACTGCTGAACTTTTTTTCTCACAGTTATAAAACATAGTAATTTCATTTCATGTTTGTCTGTTACTTTTCATCCTTAGGTTATCCCCCTCTGTTGTCTGTGTATGTATGTCTATCCTACACTAGATTGCAAATTACTTGAAAAGCAGAATACCAAGTCTTACTCATTTCTTTTTTTCCTTCACTCAACTCTCAGCACCTAGTGTGGTGTTTTCACATAATTGGTACTCAGTGAGCTCTTGTTAAATATGTCAGTAAGGTTGGGGCGTTAGTGTTTGTTTTTCTTGAGAGGACTAAACAAGAAGAAAACTTTATGATAAAATGTCTACCTATATTTCTTATGGGGTCATAGATGGGAAAACTTGTAGAGCACAAATTTTTCTTTAATAAAAGAATCACTAGGTATTTTTGGATGAAAGAAATATGTTTTACCAATCTATGTAAAAATGAACCAGATATGTGAAAGAACAAATGTTTATGTATCTGGCATCCTGTGATTTGTTAACTCCTACTATAATTTTCAAGATATAGGAGTTAAAAGCCAGACATAGGATTTTTGTTTTCTATTTCCTAATCAGAAATATTCTGTTGTTCTTAGAATTACAAGTATTTATCTACAAAAGTTTATATCTCTGCGCAGCATCTGTTAAGGGCCACATTAGACAGCTGGTATGTGATTGCAATAATGGCATTCCTTTTGCTTTAATGAATAGACTTTGCAGAACAGTAGGCATATGTGGGAAATGACAATGACAAAGCGCTGTTAAAAGTTGGGTTTAGCAGTGTAAAATTTAAACACAAAACGTTTAGATACAGTTTTCCTCTGAAAACATTACTCAGTGTCTAGATGAATTAAATTCTAAAATGGACACATTTAACAGCAATAAAGAAAGAAATCACTGCCCTAAATATTGGCACCTTGATCATTTTGAAGTTGTATAGGTAATGCTAAGGTTTTGTCTATTTGTCTTGTATTGCTTTGATATTATGATTTAATTTTATTTCTTATTTCTGTATGTAAAAGTTTTTACATTTCTATTCCAAACTTTTATTTTTTCTTTTTACCTACAGTATTTGGAAACCATGTTCACACTACTTTTTCAGTTACTGCAGCAAGTTACAGAATGTGACACAAAGATGCACGTTTTACATGTCCTTTCTTGTGTGATTGAAAGAGTAAACATGCAGGTAATTTTGTTGTAAAGCATGAAAATAGCTGTTAGAGGAGTAAGTAGAGTATATATAGAATTCATTAATATCTTTGCTTTATATATGTTGTTTAAGTGTTAAAACATCATTAAAATTCTCATAGGTTGCGATTTCAGTTATGTGTCAAAGTTGACATTTATGCTCGAGTTTTTATAAAATGACCTAAGAAAATTAAAATTAAAAAATAAAAACTTGGATCAGCAATGTAGAGGTGTTTATTAGAAAGCAAAATTATATATCTCTTAGAAAATTCAGTTTATATTTAATAATACTTCTTAAAATTTAGTGTGTTTGAGTGCATAGTCACAAGTGTCTGTCAGCAAATGCAGATATTCTCAGAAGTCTATTATTTGTACCTTAAAAATTGAGTGTGGGGCCTCCCTGGTGGCGCAGTGGTTGGGAGTCCGCCTGCTGATGCAGGGGATACGGGTTCGTGCCCCGGTCCGGGAGGATCCCGCATGCCGCGGAGCGGCTGGGCCCGTGGGCCGTGGGCGCTGAGCTTGCGCATCCGGCAACGGGAGGGGCCACGACAGTGAGTCCGTGATTGGTTTAATATAAAAATTACATGTAAAGTTCTTAACAGTAGATTATTATTTAACTGTATTCAGCTTCCCTTATCACTCCTAATCTTTGTGAAAAATTGATAATCCAGGAATCACAGTATAATTTTCTGTAATTTCTTATATCCAAGTTTACCAGTGCATATTTTTATTTGAAAAGAGCTGAGTAAATCTGTGAGGTATTAGGGAAAGCGAGTCCACAGTCCTGAAGTCTACTCCTGAATTCATTAGTGAATTCTGACACCTTGAACCTGTTTATTAATTCTAAAGCAGTTGATGAAAATTGCTGTCAGTTATTGAGTAATGACAAGTTTCCAACTTCTGTGCCAGATGATTTGCATTTACTTCTCACTTAATCCTCACAAAAACCTTTGGGTGGGAATTAGAATGTATTATCTCAAACAATTTGAGGCTTTAAGAAACTTACCAAAGTTCAGACATCTGAGTGGCATTGACAGTATTCAAACTCAGCGTTATAGTATGTTAACAGCAGTTGCAGTTTTGAGTGACCGTTGATCATTTTGAGCAGATCTGAGTCCTGGTGTCTCAAAGTAGTAATATCTTACAGTTTTCTTAACACTTGGGATTCTTATTTACATTATTTCATTTTGATATTGGTTTATAAACAACATTGAGAGAGTTTGGTCATTGAGACTGTTTTAAACTTATTTCAAAGTACCTGTCTCTGCTCTTTATCTTGAGCAAGGTCTTTAACCTTGTGTCCCCATGTATAAAATGGTAAAGTTAAAGATAACTCACAAACACAAAAAATGATTTCATGAGTACGAAATTATTACAGATGTTCTGTATGCTTTAGATCACTATACAATTGCAATAAGTTGTTTAAAAATTGATTATATAGGGCTTCCCTGGTGGCGCAGTGGTTGAGAGTCCGCCTGCCGATGCAGGGGACACAGGTTCGGGCCCCGGTCC
>NW_006777552.1:979792-1031034 GCF_000442215.2 Lipotes vexillifer
AAAAAAAAAAAAAAAAAAAAAAAAAAAAAAAATTGATTATATAAGCAAGATATGGCAAATTTTTATAATTTTATTTAGATATCATCTGACTAATGGGAATTTCTTAAAGAAGATTTTTTTTTCTTCTTTTAGAAATGTATTTTCTTACCCCATCTCTCCAAACCTTTAAACCTTTTTCCCCCATTACTCTTGCTTAGTAAATTTAAAAATGCTTTTGTTTCTATTCATACTCATCTTTCATAACACAAATAGCCTAAGCAGCTCAGGTGTCTATATCATTAGTAAATAGCAATAAGATATAGTTTTCCAGTAGTACTTTTTGTTTTCAGAATGCGGGTAGGAAAGGGTTATGAAAAATGTTTTTAGTAGATTCTTTAACATTTTCTCTTGTTAACCTTTGAACAACACCATCATTTATATATCCTTCAGCTATCATTTATATATAAATTTGATTTTTGTTTACTAGGTTGCAAACATTTTGAGCCATCTTACAACAGTGCTTTCTGACACATAATAGTTTTTGAAGTTTTAGGGAACTCACCATTTTTATACCATAGCTTGCAATTATTTGAAGATTATATTTCCTCTACTTTTAAAAAGCATAGTTGAAAACCTATAATTAAATTATTCTGGTGCAGGGATCCCATAAATACACAGTCAGGAACAATGTGTTAATCATCAGGTGTAATGTCAGGTAGATAGTCTTTGCACTTAAGCATTTCTAAAGGAAAAGAACAAAATTCAAAATTAAAGGGCCAGCGTGAAATAGTAAATGTTCGGTTGAAAATGTTACCTAAAATGAGGTGTCATTGGAGACTTACTTTTTAACTTCCCCTGTGAATGGAACCTTTGCTAAAACATTTTTTGGGCTGTCACATATTTGATTTTCACATGTTTTTCTTTTTCTTTTTTTTCTGAATTGTCTCAAAGTATTTTTCTCCCCTTTTTTAAAATTAATTTTTATTGGAGTATGGTTGCTTTACAATGTTGTGTTAGCTTCTTGCTATACAGCAAAGTGAATCAGTCATACGTATACATATATCCCCTCTTTTTTAGATTTCCTTCCCATTTAGGTCACCCCAGAGCACTGAGTAGAGTTCCCTGTGCTATACAGTAGGTTCTCATTAGTTATTGATTTTATACACAGTAGTGTATATATCATGCTTTTCTTAGCATGTTATGAACGAAAGTGGGTATCTCCCTATATAGAATGAACTAACTCATAAGAGTATAATTAATGCTCATAGTAGGCACCCCCCCAGCCCCCTATTCTGTTTTCTTTGGAGAAGTGCCAAAAGATGAGTGCTGTTTCGTCTCAACTGTTTAATGCTTGTGGTTCAGTTTCTATTATAGGGTTATTTAGCCCAATGTATAAAACATTCTTAATTCCACATGTTTTTTAAATATTATGTAAATAACTGATAATTGGTCTACCAAAAAAGTCATGTTATAATCATTTTCAGAATGTATATGCATAGTATTTTTTATTTCACATCATTTCATTGAAAAATTTTAAATGTACAGATAAGTTGCAGTAAATCACTACCCGTATATTCTTCACCTAATTTCATCATGACACTTCACCCAGTATATTAGACCTCTCCTTCTTAATCATAACCATGATTAGATTCAGAGGACTTAACATTGATGTAATATATTTTTTAATATCAAGTCCATATTCAGATTTTCTCAGTTGCCCTAATAATGTATTTTTTAACCTCCTTCCTTCTGCCCTAAGGGAATGTGTTTGGCTTTCATGTCATCACTTTGTTTTCTAATCGCCAGCCCTTTTTTTTTCAAACGTCTTTATTGGAGTATAATTGCTTTACAATGGTGTGTTAGTTTCTACTGTATAACAGAGTGAATCAGCTATACGTATGCATATATCCCCATATCTCCTCCCTCTTGCGTCTCCCTGCCACCCTCCCTATGCCACCCCTTCAGGTGGTTGCAAAGCATGGAGCTGATCTCCCTGTGCTATGCGACTGCTTCTCACTAGCTATCTGTTTTACACTTGGTAGTGTATATATATATGTCCATGCCACTCTCTCATGCCACTTCGTCCCAGCTTACCCTTCCTCCTCCCTGTGTCCTAAAGTCCATTCTCTACGTCTGCATCTTTATTCCTGTCTGCCCTTAGGTTCTTTAGAACCTTTTTTTTTTTTTTTTTTTTTTTTTTTTTTAGATTCCATATATATGTGTTAGCATACAGCATTTGTTCTTCTCTTTCTGGCTTACTTCATTCTGTATGACAGACTCTAGGTCTATCCACCTCACTACAAATAACTCAATTTTGTTTCTTTTTATTACTGAGTAATATTGCATTGTATGTATGTGCCACATCTTCTTTATCCATTCATCTGTCGATGGACACTTAGGTTGCTTCCATGTCCTGGCTGTTGTAAATAGTGCTGCAATGAACATTGTGGTACATGACTCTTTTTGAATTATGGTTTTCTCCAGGTATATGCCCAGTAGTGGGATTGCTGGGTCATATGGTAGTTCTATTTTTAGTTTTTTAAGGAACCTCCATACTGTTCTCCATAGTGGCTGTATCAATTTACATTCCCACCAACAGTGCAAGAGGGATCCCTTTTCTCCACACCCTCTCCAGCATTTATTGTTTGTAGATTTTTTGATGATTCGCTAACGCTTTTTTTGTCTTTTGCAACACTGAATCTGTGAGTGATTTTTTAAATAGTGTCTTTGAAGCTTTAATTTTAATTTAGAACATCCTATATTCTAATGAATAACTAGGACTGGGATATAAATATTTCATGACTTTCAAATGTAGTTGGGTGCTTTGGTTTTATTACTTACCCTATCTATAATTCATAGCATATACTTCCTTTCTTCCATGCCTTAGAAAGTATTCTAATTTGTTCAAAACAAAACTGGTTTATTTTCCTTATCAGTAGAACATGCTGTTATATGCTGTTTTTAGTTGAATATGAATGCATTAGGTACTCTGAAACCTGTGTTTTTATGTGTTAATTGGTTTGCCTTTATAAATTAATTGGAGGGATCTTTGAGATAGAACACTTAGCAAAATTAAGTGCTCAGCAAAATTAAGTGCTCAATAAATATTTTAATAGTATGATTGAGAATTTATATGTAAATAGTCTCTTAATATTTATTCAGTTTTATCTCACTGAAATATTTAGGCAAATATTTAACTTCTTATCTTTCTGTACCTCCTCCCCCAAACCTGGGGGGAAGAAATCCTACAGTTTTTTCTGGCTACCCTTTTAGTGTATGATGTTCTATAAGCAGAAAAAAGAAACTCTTACTCTTTTTGGGAGCAATTTTTAAATTTTAATCTGTGGGGTTGATAGATAGTACTCAAGCTGTGAAAGTCTAGTACTTCTTTTTATCACCAAGGGTACTCTCATCAGATCAGTTCCAAATACTGTGTGACCGTAAGCCTGAAGCTGGAGCACTGTGTCCATTTTCTGTGTGGATACATTTTATTTTCCAAAAAGCTCAATGTCAAGCTGTGCTGTGCTTAAGGGCATATTTTTAAAACTGGTGAGCTTAATCCATAGTGGAGTTAACAGTTTTATCCTTTGAAAAGGAGTTTCTTCTCCTGTGTTTCTACCATACCTTGTGAACACCTTCACCTTGCATTTATTGTTTTTCATTGTAAGGATTTGTGTGTTTACCTTTATATCCTCTTCTTTTTGGTGCCTAGTCTTCAGGGCCTGATACTTTGAAGATGCCATTAGGTAATTGTTGAATGAATGAGTAAGTGCTAACTCTTTTTAAGACAGTATAATTTCCAATTAGATAATGTTTTATTAAAAAGAACCAGGATGTAACAGCATTTTCTATTAAATTCTAAAGAAATAACTGGCCTCAGTATGTTGTTTTCTATTCCTAAATTTTATTTCATGCAATAAATTTGGTACTTGTTTAAAATTGTTAATATTTACCATGGAGCTTTGTGTCTCTATGTAATGTCTAATTTATCTTTAAAAAGATATGTGCTTAATACATTACATCTAGTAAATATTAAATATTTGCTGCCTGGGACCTATTAGGTCTGTCACTGTTCCTTGAAGTAAGTCGCCTTCTTTACTAATATAATTCTTTTGCTTCCTCTACTCCTGTTGTGATAGATACGACCATACGTAGGGTGTTTGGTACAGTATTTGCCTCTTCTTTGGAAGCAGAGTGAAGAACACAATATGTTGAGATGTGCTATTCTGACAACACTTATTCATCTTGTTCAGGTAAGTTACTTTCCACAGTTTCTTAGTTTAGTTTTTCTTCTTTAAAATTTTTTTACTGTTTTCATGTGGTTTTTGTCAGTGATAGTGAAAGGTCTTACATTTGTCTCATGTGTGATCTAAACAGTTAAAAAATACCTTTTATATGTTTACTATGGGCATTTTTTGACATAAAAATATCCTCTACTTTTAAAAGACGACTTCTTTCACTGGATGTAGTTTTCCCAAATGATGGTAGACTTGTGATTTGTGCAGTCAGTCACTTGTTCTTTGCATGCAGCTTCCTTGGTATTCAGAACTCTTATGCATAAAGTTACTCTCCATTTTCACTCTCTTTCCTTGATTTAATATAAAAATTTTCCCTTTCACATACTGGGAAGGCAGAAAACCAGGTGAATTGCTTTTGAGGGAAGGAATGAATTTGATTTTCAATATCTTGCCTTTGAGGTATGGGGATGTGCAGCAGGAAGAGAGGACCCTAAAATTTCAGAGAGAGAGAGAGAGAGAGAGAGAGAGAGAGAGATGGGACTGTAGTCCTCATTTGAACTGTTATAGTGAATTATAGTCTGATGGTGAGAGTATGGTGAGGAAAGCACTTAATGCCAAGACTTAGAATATCTGGCTACAGGGATGCACAAGTGATTTTTACTGCCTTGCCCCAAAGTTTGATAGATTTTTCCCAATGGGGAGATCTCTTTTGAAATTAAGAATTACTACTATGAAATGTTCTAATAAGTTAAAAAAAAACCTGTCTAATATTAATTTTAAAAAAACCTTTCTCTGTTACCTTGGTACTTTTTTGAGACATAAATTCATTCTTTCACTAAATATTTATGGATGAGTTTTGCAGTTACAAATTTCTGAGGCAGTTTTAGATACTTGATTAGTGATACAAAATTCTTTTTAAAGCACTTTCTTTTTAATAAATGTCTGGCCTAGCATCTCTTCTTGTCTATCCTTTAATTCTTGTGATTATCCTGAAAAATTATATCCCTTTTATAGATGGGGATAGAAAGGCTAAGAGAAGGTTAACAAGTAGCCTGAGATTGCTCATGTAAGTGTCAGAACAAAGAGTGATTGCCATATCTTTTGCTTTATATCCCTGCCAAATTTGTTTTTAGACTCAATTTTTGTGAGGGAGGTGTGTCTCTTCAAGCACTGTTACCTCAGGAAATCTTAGGAAGCCATAGTAACTTGCATGGAATGTTTGGAGTATATAGGACCTTTTTCTTTAATCCTGACATTTAAGTACCCTGTGTATTTGTATAGGCCAGGGATACAAGCCTCCATCTAAGTAATCATCTGCCCTTCCTGGAGAAAGCATATAACATTTAATATTAAAATTGAGACTAGCTTAAAATAAGTTTTTCAGGGGCTTCCCTGGTGGCGCAGTGGTTAAGAATCCACCTGCCAGTGCAGGGGACACGGGTTTGAGCCCTGGTCCGGGAAGATCCCACATGCCACGGGGCAACTAAGACCGTGCGCCACAACTACTGAGCCTGCTCTCTAGAGCCCGTGGACCACAGCTACTGAAGCCCACACATGTAGACCCTGTGCTCAGCAACAAAGAGAAGCCACCACAATGAGAAGCCCACGCAGTGCAACAAAGAGTAGCCCCTGCTCACTGAAACTAGAGAAAGCCCGTGCACAGCAAATAAGAGCCAACGCAGCCAAAAATAAATAAATAAATCTATTTAAAAAAAAAGTGTTTAAAAAAAAGTTTTTCAGTCCTTTGAGAAGATTATACTAGGGTTATAGGTAAGTTTCCTTTCATGGAAAACAATGCATCTTTTGACTTTTATTTTTATTTATTTATTTATTGAAATATAGTTCGTGTACAAGCCACCCTTTGAATTTTAAAATTTAATAGGCAGATATAAGTGTAGGTATTTGTATATTTTTGTTTTTGTTTTCATTTTTTAAATTCTGGGAACCCAGACTGATAGTCTCTGACTGAGGAGTGTAATAATGGATGAAAATAAACTTACTCATCTGCAGTAGTTGGCCTCAGTGGAAGTAGGCATTCATTCATTGAATAAAGATTTTTTGAACAGTTGGCAATATGCAATACATGGTACTAGGCACTGGGATGCAGAAATGAATAGGGCAAGCTCTTTGTGAATGTGGCTGTCTAGGGGAAGACTGAATAGCTAAGTGCTCTGTTAGCAATAACATGATGCTGTGGGGCACTTGGTAGGTTACCCATCTTAGACTTGAGGGTGAGGTGGGACATCAGGGAAGGCTTCTTTCCTAGGTGATACCCAAATAGTGTTGGTGTTAAATAGTGTTGAACAAGAGGTGTTAATGAGATATGGTGGTTCAGGGATGAGAGTGGTAAAGATATTTTAAACAAATGGACCAGCATATGTAAAGCCCCCTGGACATGTGAGAATGGTATACTTTTTGTTTTTTTTCCCGGTACGTGGGCCTCTCACTTTTGTGGCCTCTCCGGTTGTGGAGCACAGGCTCTGGACGCGCAGGCTCAGCAACCATGGCTCATGGGCCTAGCCGCTCTGTGGCATGTGGGATCTTCCCGGCCGGGGCACGAACCCATGTCCCCTGCATCGGCAGGCGGACTCTCAACCACTGCTTCCACAGGGAAGCCCTTGAGTTTATATATTGATTGGTTTTGTATGTAGATAGGTTAAGGAGTCAGTTCTTGAAGACTTTTTATGAAAAGTAGCAGTATCTCCATTTCCTATTTGGTGGAGGAATCTACTTTCAACACTTATAGCCCTGTCTCCTTGGTTTTTTATCTCTCTAGCTCTAAGTAACATACTTATACTGTTCATTCTTGATTTAAGCATTGTAGGCATTATCTCTTGACCAACCTGTTTAGAAGATGAAATTTTAAATCTTTCATTTCCCTCTGTATGACTCCTATTCCTCCCATCCTCCCAATATAATTAGATTGTAATTTAAATTAGGTCATTATTTAGTGTTTTTATTTGTGTGACTATATAAAGGCTATTGAAGGCATATATCATTATGTTACGGTTAATTTTCTTTATTGTACAACCATCCTCCTAATCTTCACTCCTATATAATAATTTGTTTGCTTAGTTTATAAGTTTTCTATTACTGTGTAACAAATTATCACAAAAGTAGTGGCTTAAAACAACATCCAAAATAACTTATAGTTCTGTAGATCAGAGGTCCAGCACACCTTGTCTGTACTCTTTGATCAGGGTCTGACAGGCTGAAATTGAGGTGTCTGCCAGGCTAAGTTCTCCCCTGCAGGCTTTGAGGAAGATTTGTCTTTATACTCAGCCCCCTTGTTGGCAGAATTCAATTCCTTGATCTGTAGGACTGAGGTCCCAGTGTACTTGCTGTCTGTCAGCTGGGGCACCTCTCAGTTCCTAGAGTCCAGCCACATTCCTTGATACATGGCCCCTTCCATCTTCAGCATCAGCAGTGGGGAGATTCTTGGCTGTCAAATCCCCTCAGGCTTTGAATCTCTAACTTTCTTTTATGCAAGTAATCAAAGAAAACTCTCTTTTAAAGGATTCATGTGGTTAGGTCAGGCTTATGTGTATAATTTTCCTGTCATAAGGTCATTCAATTTGGGACCTTAATCACATCTGTAAAGTAATATCTAAATTAGTATTTGATTGAATAACTGGCAAATGGTGTGTGTACAACTGGGGTTAAGAATCATAGGTGGTCATCTTAGTATTCTGCCCGCTATATTTAGTTTTCTGTGTAACTGAATCCATTCTCTCCACTTGTTATCTAAATATTCCCTCAGTGTGTTTACACACATAAGGTATTTTATTACTTTCATCATCTTGGAATCTGGAAGATTCTTACATGCTTTATTTAGTCTGGCCTGGCTTTATTCTATGTTTGTTCACAGCTGTTATAACTGGATCCCCTTTCAGTGTCATCTAAAGGGTTCTTCTTGCCTATCCTTTCTATAGGATGCCTGTTTTCTGTACCTGTCTTCTTCCTTGTTTTACTTCCTCTTTCTGATGGAGCCCATGAATGCCAGTGGCATTCTGCAAAAGGTACATGGGAGGTAAATTTTCTCCAGATTTTGCATGTGTGAGAATGTCTTACAGCTTTCACATTGACTAATAGTTTGGCTGAGTGTAAAATTCTAGATTATCCCTCAAAATTTTAGAGGCATTTTTCCTTTGTCTTCTAGCTTCTAGAGTTGCTTTTAGGAATCCTGAGCCATTTTAATTCTCGTTTCTTGAATGTTTCATCTCTCCTTTCCCTTTGGCAACTTGTATGATCTTCTCTGTGTTCCTGTTTTCAATTTCATGATGATGTGGGTGCATTTTTATTCCACTGTTCTGGACATGTGGTGGATATTGTAAACCGGAAACTCGTGTTCTTGGGTTCTAGATAAGTCTATTGTATTTTGTTGATTATTTCTGCACCTTCATGTTTTTCTTTTGTCTCTTTCCGAACTTCTTATTACTTAGATGATAGATGAATGAACCAGCCCTGTATTTTTCTTTATTTCTGCTTTTTCTTCTCTTTGTCCTTTTGCTTTACTTTCTGGGGTATTTCTTCAGCTTTATCATTCACCCTTTCTATTGAGTTTTTCTTTCCTGCTATAATATTTTTAATGTCTATGAGTTCTTTTTTTTTAAGTTAAAAAATTTTTATTTATTTTTATTGAAGTATAGTTGATTTACAATATTATATTAATTTCAGGTGTACAACATAGACAGTTCAATATTTTTATAGATTATACTCCATTTAAAGTTATTACAAAGTAATGGCTGTATTTCTCTGTGCTGTGTAATATATCCTTGTTGATTATTTTATACATGTTTGTGTCTCTTCATCCCATATCCTGTTTTTCCCCTCCCCCTTCGATGAGTTCTTTTTTGTATTGTTGAATAATCATTTTACAGCATTTCATTTTTTTTCATGAATAAAATGTTATCTTTTATTCTGACAAGGATATTAATGACGTATTCTTCTAAGCTTTCATCTCTATGTGTGGTCTTTGTTTCCTTCAAGTTGCTGTTTTCTATTTTATTGTTCTGTTCTGTTTTTCATATTAGATATTTTAATCATATATGTTGATCCTTGGTTGCCTGCTTTTTTTTTTTCCCTTGTGAAAATTTGAAGCATGTACAAAAGAAGAACAGTATAATGAATCGTTAGGTAACCATCACCCAACTAAAAGAGCTATATCAACATTTTGTCTGTATAAAGTTAAGAGTGGGCACTAAAAAGCTAATTGGAAGGGTTAAGTATGTATGCGAAGCTTGCTGATTGTGGATTTTTTCTTTAGGATAATCTAGCTGGAGGTTGTTTTTGTACGGGACAGATGTTTTGGTTCCGTGTTTTTCAGATCTTTCCTTAGTGAAAGATCCATCAGTCTCCCGTCTGTTACGTTATATCTCCCTGTTTTATATAGTATTCTTAGTCTTGATTACCTGATATCTCCCTGTCTTTAGACGATTTGTTTTACTTAACCAGAAAATAAATGGCCAGTTCTATACTGGGTTTAGGAGAGGGCCAGTTGTTGACTGTTGCACTTGGATGAGATCTTGTCATCAGATGTCTTTTAAAATACCTCTAGAGGTCCTATTATTTTTAATACCTCCTCTTTTACTTCCCCTTCCCAAAATACCTTGAGCTATCAGTTCCTGAGTCTTTTGGAGTTTCTGTGATATAAATCAGGTGGTTTCTTGCCCTTTTTCACTGCTGGCTTTGAGCTTTCATTTTCTGAGTCTGCTAAATCAGTTTTTCTTTCCTGCTTCCAAAAATGAGTTGCTTTTATCTCTTCTTATTGCTGTCTTTGTACTTATGGTTTTAGGTCTTTAAAAGCACATCCTCATATATCCTTTTAGTGGATCTTGGGAGAGCACAGTAGTAAATGCATGTGTTAAGTCTGTCAGCTTTCTGCGGAAGTTAACAGTGATTTCTGGTATGGAGTTGTTTGTTATAGCTGTGACATAGAGTCCTGAGCTTGGGTGTGGGGTCTGGTTAGGAAGAACATCTCTTGAAATTCAGAGGAAGGAATGTTATCCTTTGTATTTTAGAAAGGTAATCAGTGTACCAGTGGGGACACTGGTTTGGAATGGAGTTAAACCAAGATCAAGGAAATAGTTGGGAGGCTCTTCTGTTAACCATGAAAGAGATGATGACCTGAAGTAAAGCCATGGAAAGAAGGGGAAAATTTTGAAAAATATTAGGGAGATAGAATTAAGGATTGTTTAGATTTGGGGTGAGGAGGAGGAAGAACCAGGAGGTAGTTGTGATATAATTTATTTCTAGATAGACAGTGATTCATGTCACTTGAGTTAGGAAATGCAGGAAGAGGAACCATTTTTTTAGGAAGACAATGAGTTGGTTCACTGGTATACTTGAGAGTTTGAGATGCCTTCTGGGTGATGATGTCCTGTGTCATTTGGGGTATCTGGAGTTCAGAGGTTTTGGTTGGAGATAATAGATTTGGACGTTATCAGCATGCACATGGAACATGAGAAGAGAACCAAAGACAATAACCTGAGAAATAGCAATTTTTAGAGAGTGTTGTTCTTTTCTCCCCTCTTAACTTAAATTATAGATTCACAGGCAGTTGCAAAGATTGTACAGAGAGATTTCCTTATACCTTTCACCTAATTTTAAATTCCTTTTATGTTTTATGTAATTATAGTACAATATGATTTCCCCCTTCAAGCATTTATGATAATTTTATTAATAACTGATGACTTTATTTTTGAGCTTTCATAGTATTGTAGACAGTATCTTGTAGCTCTAACTGTAATTATTTCATAGTATTGTAGACAGTGTCTTACACTTAACAGTTGTGGATTGAAAGAATGTTCAAATAAATTTACTTAAAGCTGCATATTTGGGATTGGACACATTGTTCAAGCCACTAGATTACAAAGGTAAATTTCTAAAGGCTTTAACTGAGAGAGTCTTATGTATTTAGCAGTTGCTTACTTTAGTTTTGCTAATGCTAGCATACTGTGCTCATTGGAATGTGCAGTAAGTAAGTAGATTCTGACATTCCTAGGAATATTAAGTCTACTTGATATTAAAAATGAACTTGACTAGTTTTTCTTCATGTTTTTTCTTTTTTTTGTTCTGTTAAGAATTGAGCTATGGAGAGTGAAATTTAACTGAATTTTAAAGCCCAATTTATGAAATGTGACATTTTTATAAATTTCTTCCTTTGGAAAAATCTTTAATAAAGTCTTTCAGCTGATGCTTAGTTATCCTTAAAACTTAACATATTTAAGGATAAGCTTTATGTATTTCCACTGAAGTATCTATACCTCACTGATAAAATTTCATATATATATACACATATATATGTCATCAAAGGGGAATACATATGTATTTTGTTGCATTGTAATTATATGTCAACTATATTGACTTCTGAATTATTTTCTAAGTTAGGAGGTGTTTGATAGTTTGGTTTCCTTTCTATGTTTATCAGATTATAGAGATTATTATGAATTAAAAATTGACTTTCTATCCTTTTTGTTTCTTTCAAAGTGCTTAGATTTAGTGTGATATACTGAGTCAACCTCCATAAGACAGTAATTAGTCAAAGTAGAATTTTAAATTAAAACCCCCTCTTCTTCCATCTTTGTATTCTTTTTTTTTTTTTGCGCTACGCAGGCCTCTCACTGTTGTGGCCTCTCCCGTTGCGGAGCACAGGCTCCGGACGCACAGGCCCAGCCGCTCCATGGCATGTGGGATCTGCCTGGACCGGGGCCCGAACCCGTGTCCCCTGCATCGGCAGGCGGACTCTCAACCACTGCACCACCAGGGAAGCCCCATCTTTGAATTCTTAATTCATTAAAAATATTAGCAGAAATTCTTCATTAAAAAACATGCACACATTAAAAAAAGACTCCTTTTACCTTCTTGCAACATCCTTTTCCAATATCCGTATTTAACTAGTGTTAACAGTTTTTTCTGTTTGCTCCCAAGAAACATTTTTATGCGTGTATCTTCATATCAGATACATAGCTATTTAAAAAAATTGTTTGGCATGTGGAATTGTTATATACATTTCTTTTTAATCCCAATTTGTCATTATTTTTGAGATTGTTTTCATTCCATGCCTAATCCTTTTTCATGGCTACTCAGTATTCTAGAATATGAAGGTATTATAATTTAATTATCTTACTGATGAACATTTACATTGGGTTCATTTTAGCTTATTTAGGTGAGATAATTTGTAGAATTTAATACATCATTGTTAACACCTCTTCAGTCGTCAGAGAAGGGAAAATAAATATTTATATGAGAAATCTCTTAAAATAAACAGATGTGTGTAGCCTTGGTGTATATGGTTTTACTACCATTAGGCAATTGAATAATATTTTTTTCCAATTGTAAACAGAACTAATTTTGTTTTAGTAGTGCTTATAATTAGAACCATTCTTTTAAAATCTGATTGATTTTTTATAAGTTGGTTTTAGGGCTTTTAAATATGATAGGTGATTTTTTGGTGGGAGGTGGGACCTTAGAGTATCTTATGTTAAGTTTTATTTATACTTCCCATAGGGATTAGGAGCAGACAGCAAGAACCTGTACCCTTTCCTGCTCCCAGTTATTCAACTGAGTACAGATGTTTCCCAGCCTCCACATGTTTATCTTCTGGAAGATGGTTTAGAATTATGGTAAGAGGAAAAACTTGATACCGTGGATCTTATTTATTTATTTTCCTGGCCTTCCCTACTCATGGCAATAAAGCAAAGGTCATGTAATAGGGCTTAAAAATTCAGCATTTAAAAACAGAAAACATAAAGTCAGTTTTCCTGAACTGGGTAGCATAATAACGTAGCTCCAACTTTTCTTGGCAGCTGTCACTCAGTGTAGGCTTATAATAGTCAAAGTTAGACAGGAAGTTTCAGTAAGAACTCAGCTGAATTTCATCTTTTGGAATTTGTAATGTAAAATGGGGAATCTTGATCAAAACTAAAAATTGACATAAAACTTCCAGCGTGTTAAATGAGATGTTTTGGGGGATATTGAGTTATTTTCAACCTCTTACTACTTTACCCAGTAAGTACTGAGATAGAATACCTCAGCCCTAAATGTTAATGCTACTTAGTCTTGGCTTATTATTTTACTGAGTAAGTAGTACATAGTGTTTCGAGGTAAAAAACAAACAAACAAACAAACCCTGTTTCTGTGGCATCTCAGAGCTACAAACTGTGAAATGAATGAATTGGAGTTAAGTAAGTACAGACTAAGCATTGAGTAAAAATCTTTTTTCTTCATCTTACTGATGGCAGCAGTTTTCTTCAGGGCCAATCTTTATTTAAGATGTAATTAGTGATACAGGAAAGGTTTAAAGTTCTAATTAAAAACCTAGTATTGGAATTAAAAAAGCAAATCATAGAAAGTAGCCACAGAAAAAATAAACATTTGTGGTATCTCCCTCCCTCACTCCTTCCCTCCCTTCTTCCCTTCCTCCCTCCCTTCCTTCAGTTTTGCTTGGATGTCTAGGAATGAATAGTTTTTTGATTTTAAGAAATTATCTTTGATGCAAATGGTAAAATTAATGATCTGTATCAGAATACTAGATGAACAATTTAAAAACCTAACTAGGTAGATACTTACTAATTTGCAATTTGTGTTTCCCATATTCTTTTCTAGGTTATGTTGTTTGAACTTAAGTGACTTAAATGATTGTAAATTGCATGTGTTGGAGCCTCTTATATTCATATATTTTTATTCGTACAGGATGGATTACTCTAGATCAGAGGTTGGCAAACTTTTTCCCTAAAGGAGCAGATGGTAATTATTTTAGGCTTCACAGGCTATGTACTTTCTGTCCCAACTCTTCAACTCTGCTGTTTCAACACCAAAACAGTCATAGACAATATATAAACAAATGGACACGGCTATGCGCCAATAAAACATCACTTACAGAAAAAGGGTATTGGTTTGGCCCATGAGCTATAGTTTGCCACCTTCTACTCTAGATTACAAATTAAAACATTAATCTCTGGCACACAGATACTTTTCTGTAACCATATGTATATGATATCTATCATAAAGATTAAAAATATTATAATAAAGAGGCAGACTCATATACTTATCAGTATAATTACAGATTTAGTATATTAATGTGTTAATGAGAGATATATAAATTTTTTAGGGATTATATGAACAGTGCATTATATGAACAGTGCATGAGAAGTGCATTGCTCTACTCATGGTAATTTCTTTTTTCCTAGCCTTTCGTTATATGTAAACAAAATTAAATCATTAGGATACATTTTAAAAATTTATCAAATTTATTAAAGCTAAGATTATTTAGAGAATCAGGGTACACACTTCTTAATATAATTTTCTTAACGGGTTAGAAGTCGTATTTGGAAGCAGATATAGGTGGCCAATCCCATGTATACCACTGCATTAGGTTTGTAGTCATTTTCTGTGAGCCTTCTGCAAAATGAGGAAAATTTCTACCTTATGTGGTTGTTGTGAGCATGAGATACTGTTTGTAAAGTGGTTAGCATGTTGTGTATGATTTATAAGGTCTGAGAATTGGTGAGATTGCCTAGGAAGAAAAGGGCAGATAGAGAGCCTTGTGCTCAGGGCAGAATCCTGAAGAAAATACATTCTGAGGTCACACGAGGAGCCATCAGAGATGATATAGGAGGAAAACCAAGCCAAGAGAGAATATTTCCTGAAAGAGGGAATGGTTAACTATGTCACATGTTGCTGATTGTCCTTGTAAGGGTGTACAGAGAAGTGAATGGAGATGATAGGAGGGGTTTCAGTGGAGTAGTGAGAACAGAAGGAAGAATTGGAGTAGATTGAAGAATGAATTGGAGTTAAGTAAGTACAGATTGTGAGCATTGACAGCTTGTTTGAAAGTTTTTACTATGAAGAGGATGTTGAAATTGTGTTAACAGTTGGCTAGTGCGGGAATGAAGATCTAGAGGTATGATGAGGCTCAAGAGAGTGAGATAATTGAAGGAGGCAAGAAGGGATGGGATTCAGCATAAGTGGAAGGAGTTGATTTTTTTTTTTTTTCTTTAAATAGCAGCAGGGGTATTTCGTCCATTTTAACTCGAGGCAGGTAGATAGGTTTCTCTATTGTAGAATGAGATGGGAAGGTGTTCCATCTAATAGCTTCTGTTTTCTCAACAAAATATGAAGTATAGTCATCACTTGAATGTCTGGAAGGCTGGAATGGGAGTATTTATAAGATGAGAGAGGTTTGTGGGGACAAAGGTATAAAATAGTTATCTTGGGGAATGGAAATTTGAACTGGTAGGGCTTACCAGTACCAGTTGATGTTTGTGGTCTTGTTTACAATGAAAAATTTTTCAGACTGATTATATGATTTTTTTTTTCATGAGTTATTTGACCCAACATTGTTTATTTTTTTGCTGATATTAAAATATATGGTTCAGGCCTGGATTTATTGCATTGTAAATATAACATACCACTTGTAAAAATTTTTTAAACTTAATGTGAATTTTAGTGACTTCTTACAGTATCTATTTTTGTAATATATTCACATAAATAGTAATGACAGTATCAAAGATGCAGACTTTCATGTATATCTGTTCTTTTTAACTTGTAGATTGTTAGTTCACATTATTTTGCTTTTTCATCTTGACCCTGATGTATTAAAATATCCCATTCAGTTTTTTTTTTTTTTTTTTGTGGTACGCGGGCCTCTCACTGCTGTGGCCCCTCTCGTTGCGGAGCACAGGCTCCGGACGTGCAGGCTTAGCGGCCATGGCTCACGGGCCTAGCCGCTCCACGGCATGTGGGATCTTCCTGGACCGGGGCACGAACCTGTGTCCCCTGCATTGGCAGGCGGACTCTCAACCACTGCGCTACCAGGGAAGCCCCTGTTGCTGTTTTTTAAATTTATTTTTTATTGAAGTATAGTTGATTTACAATGTTGTGTTAATTTCTTCTGTACACCAAAGTGACTCAGTTATACACACATGTACATTCTTTTTTATATTCTTTTCCATTATGTTTTATCCCAGGATATTGAATATAGTTCCCTATAGCACCTTGTTGTTTATCCATTCTGTATGTAATAGTTTGCATCTACTAACCCCAGACTCCCAGTCCATCCCTCCCCCACGCCCCTCCCCCTTGGCAACCATGAGCCTGTTCTCTATGTCTCTGAGTCTGTTTCTGTTCACATATAGGTTAATTCGTGCCATATTTTAGATTTCACATATAAGTGATATATGGTATTCGTCTTTCTCTTTAAAATCCTGTTACTGTTGATCAGGTTAAGGTGTCAAAGACATCATTGCTTGTGCATGTTGGAAGTACTTCATTTTGGGGGTAGCTGGTTTTCCCTGTGTAATATCCTGCCCAGATTACCTGTTACATTTAAAATTTGTGAAGTATTTCATAGACACAAAATAATATGAGATCATATTGTTTATAATTATTTATAACTTACATAAAATGAAAATCAATTTTCCATACTCTGGGTAAGAAATACAACAATAAGAATGTCTGTGAAGCCCATGGTGTGGCATGTTTGTTGAATCTTCCTGCATCCATGCCAGGGATAACCCACTGTACTGATTTTTTTGTTTTCATTCCTTGGTTTTCTTTCTTGTGTTTTAAAATCACATATGCGTGTGTATCTCTAAACAGTATATTTTAACTTTATATAAGTTGTATCATATGTGTTCTAACTTACTTTTTTTGCTTCCTGTTTGGAGATTCATCCATAGTGATGAGCTTAATGGTGTGACTGTAACAATTCATTTACTCGTTTGCCATTTTGTTTGTTGTTCAAATAATGCGACCTTCTTATGCATGACTCCTAGGGCAAATGTATAAGACCTTATGCCCCGTGCACATTTCTGCCTAGATATAGTGCCAGGTCATAGGTATATACACATATACATATTCAGTATTACCAGATAATAATTATTTCCCAAAGTGATTATATCAACTTGCACTGTTGTTAGCAGTATGCCAGAGTTCCCACTTTTATAGCTTTAACAATACATGGTATGTCACTTAAAATTCTGCTGATCTGGTGGGGGTAAAATTGTACCTTGTTTTGCTTATAATTTATATTTTCTTGATTACTGGTCAAGTTGGATATCTTTGGTACTTTTTATAGTTATAGCTTTAATGGTTATGGAAAGTGATTTAATTGTCTGTTTTTTTTCCCTAGGTTAGTGACTTTGGAAAACAGCCCATGTATTACACCAGAGTTACTTCGTATATTTCATAATATGTCACCACTTCTAGGTATGTATTAAAGCATAAAATTACCACTGTTTTTGAATGCAACCATAATTTGGGGCATTATAGGTGACTATAAATCATACCTTCCATTTTTACTGAAGCCCTTGATTTTGAGAAATGAGTTGTGTAGTGTTTTAATAATTCTTAGATTTCTTCCTACAGTATAACTTTTTAGAGTTATTTCTGTGTATTAAAGAGCAAACACTAAATTTACTTAACTTATAGTTAATTGAAAATTGATTTTGTGCTGTCAGTTGTTAACAAATGAGCTCTGTACATATTTCTGATTTAGCTAAGGAACCACCAAAATAAAGATGATTAAATATTAGAAAATCAGTTATTGTTTGTTGAGGTATTACTTATGTTGAAGCTTGAAATCAGGAAGCTTAATGTTTTAAAGCAACACGTTTGGCATGTGACACCAGAGAACTGGCCACTGTGCTAGGAGTAGGCTGTTAGTCTCTGTTAGCCACCATGGATGATACCTGGTTAGATTCTTTTCTGAACATGTATTCTGATGATACTTAGTCATAGAAAGCCAGTTCTTGTCTGCTACATATCAGCTACCATTCACAAGTATGTAATACCTTAAATTTACAAAAAATATTTTGTTCACAGGGTTATTTTTGTGAGCGATTTTACCAGTGCAGATTCACATTTAAACCTCATAGAGTATTTAAGAATTGTATACAGTGCTATTTACTGGCCCTTTGCTTCTTTTTCAGTCTGCAGATTACTACCATTTTAAAAAATCGTTTATTTACAAAATGTAAAAATTATTTACATTTATTCCGTTCAGAGTTCCCACTTTCTAAGACTCACTCATGAAGCATCTTTAATTCCTTCATTAGAACTTTGGGTATTTTGACTGAATAGTTAAATATTGTCAGGAGAGGGCATTCATGTAGGAAAAAACTAGGAAAAAACTAGGAAAAAAGGCATACCTATTATGGCAATGCCTCAAAATTATTTTTTCTGAGAACTTACTTGTAGTGAGCAGTTTTATTAGAGGGAAAGTATTACTGAGGTATAATGATGCACCAGAAAGGTAGACACATTCTTTGATAAAATCAACAAATTATGGACTAAAACATAATTATAGCTGATTAAAAAACATCTGTTGGGCTTCCCTGGTGGTGCAGTGGTTAAGAATCCGCCTGCCAGTGCAGGGGACATGGGTTCGAGCCCTGGTCTGGGAAGATACCACATGCCATACAGCAACTAAGCCCATGCGCTGCAAGTACTGAGCCTGTGCTCTAGAGCCCGCGAGCCACAACTACTGAGCCCATGTGCCACAACTACTGAAGCCCGCATGCCTAGAGCCCATGCTCCACAACAAGAGAAGCCACCGCAGTGAGAAGCCTGCGCACTGCAATGAAGAGTAGCCCGTGCTTGCCACAACTAGAGAAAGCCTGTGTGTAGCAATGAAGACTCAACACAGCCAAAAATTAAAAATAAATAAATTTATTAAAAAAATAAAAAACATCTGTCTTCATTTGCTGGATGATCATGGGGGCTATAGATAATGTGATTAGTCCTTCGTGTTTTCTGATTTTTTTTGTTGTTGTTCTTCTACCCCATTCTTCAGAATAAATTAGACCTCAGATAATACCAAGATGCCATCTGTTTTCTAATAAAAAGCCATTTGATGTTTTATCATCTAGCATCCCCATAAAGTTATGGAAGAAATTTTCAAACATGAAGACAGTGGCAATAGACCAGTCACTTATTGCTAGTCTCCTAGGGAAAGTTTTGTAGCTAAGATACCATAGAGAAAGAGAATAGGCAAAGTCCTTTTACTTTCTTTTACTCTCAGTGAAGGCCATCTAGTTCTAGTCTACTTAACTTGGAGACCATATATAGTACCATTCTGGGTAATCCACAGTGCTTCTTTATATATTTGCCCTGAGAATGGAAACCTCGACCAGGCCCATTATCAACTTAGTCATGAACAGGATTCAGCCATTTTCACATATGGGTAACTTCACAAGGTGATTTCACTTCATCTCTGTATTCCACCCCGAACTCAGCCTGCCTGGCCTTTACAACGTGGTGGGAGAGAAGATTGGTAGCCAGGAAGAAGAGACTGAAAAAAAAGCACATAACTAACCCTCCTATAACCATATGACACTATTTTGAGTGTAGTTTTAGGTAGGTACTAAAGTACAGTTTTACCATAGAAAGCTTTGTAGTTGATGCATAGTCCTTATAAATCAATAAGAACTTTTATGTGTTTAGAACAATGTCTGGCACATAGTAAGCACCGTTTAAGTGTTTTGTAATTATATTTATTACTACTACTACTGTCAACATTATTGCTATTTTAAAAGAAAAAGTACTGAACCACTGGCTCTGTAGGATTTGTTAGTTAATAATATGAAGAAATTCTGTATACAAATTATATCTGTGAATGTTCAGTATACCTTGACATCAGTATTACCTTTATTTTTGTTTGAATATTGCACAAATAATTAATATTGTTTGATATGTAGCTTTTTGCATACACATTCTTTCAGGTGAGCTTTAAAATTTATTTTGAAATGTAACCAGAATATTTATTTTAATCTTTTAAGAATATAGATCGAAATGAATACTCACTTTTCTTAAAGGTGAAAACATTTTTTCCTATTAGATCAGTGATTTTTAAACATTTATTTAATGAATATGATAGCTATTATTTTTTCCAAGTAGAAATAAAGCTGCTGGCTGGTAGTTTCTCATTTTCATTTAAAACACATAAAACCAACAATATTGGTGTTTAAGTTATTGATTTTTAGGGTATGTTAATTAAGTGTGAATAAATCCAAGGCTAAAATTCATTTCATATCCTTTTCCTCAAATGTAAGTAGAACTGGAGATACTTTAAGTAGAACCATAGGCTATAACTAATTCTAATAATTCAGTTCTAAAGGCTTGTTTTTAAAATCCTTTAAATCTTCTTTATGGTATTAATTTTCTCAGTATTCTCATTACTTAAAAGATAAACACCTGACTGATTGTCCATGTTGTTGTAAGTGCCAAGCTAATGTTCCTTGACCAATAAAATTTTTCTAATTTGGAAGGAACTTTTTCCAACCTGACATCTTGATGATGTGTAGGCTATTTTACATATTTTAGCCTTCATATTTTATCAGAATTTGAAATAAAAGAAGAAACTACTATAGTCTCATTTCCAAACATAAGCATTAAATAGTATGATTAAAAAGAATAAGTAAAATGTAACATGAAAGTAGAAATTAAAAATAAGAGCCAAAGTATAGAGAAAAACAGAGAGGAGTGGAATATAAAATATAATTAGACTAATAAATATAAATCATATGTGCACACAGCATAACTCGATACTTTGATGGGTTACAGATTTGAATCAGAGCTCTCTGTCTATGAAAGAAAAACTTGATCACTTAAGTTAGGGATTTTCAAAATTGTTGACATTTTGGGCCATGTAATTCTTTCTTGTGAGGGACTGTTTAGAGCATTGTAGGAAGCTTAATAGCATCTTTAGCCTCAACCCACTAGATGCTAGTTTTAACAACCAGAGTTTCCAGACATTGCCAGATGTCCCCTAGGGGGCAAAATGGCCCATGGTTGAGAACATTTGAATTAAATTATTCACAGGGCTGAAAATAAATACAGATCAGTTGTATGGGCAGCTCTTCCTGATACTAGGACCAGAAAATAATTTTTTATCGGAGTCTTAACTAGGAACTCATGGATATAATGAACAATGTTCAATATACTTTAAAATAGATAAATTTATTAATTTTAGGACTATTTTTTTTTTACTATCGATATTTAATATTTGCTGATGATAGCATGCCTTAGGAAATTTAGTAAAAGTTGTCCTTGGCATGATGGAGGCGTAGAAAACAGTATGAAGTGACCTAATTGCTTATTTGCTTATATAAATTAATCTAGAAATAGCTTTTAAAATATCTGTAAGAAGAGATGGGTACTATGGTTTTTATTTTTATTTTTTTTAGTTTTTTTAAATAAATTTATTTATTTATTTTTGGCTGCATTGGGTCTTCACTGATGCACGCAGGCTTTCTCTAGTTGCGGTGAGCAGGGGCTACTCTTCGTTGCGGTGCGTGGGTTTCTCATTGCGGTGGCTTCTCTTGTTGCAGAGCACGGGCTCTAGGCGCACAGGTTTCAGTAGTTGTGGCTCGTAGGCTCTAGAGCGCAGGCTCAGTAGTTGTGGTGCATAGGCTTTGTTGCTCTGTGGCATGTGAGATCTTTCCAGACCAGGGCTCGACCCCATGTCCCCTGCATTGGCAGGCAGATTCTTAACCACTGCACCACCAGGGAAGTCCTGGTACTATGGTTTTTAAAATCAATCTTTCTTAAATATTGTCTCCTTCATCATAGATCTTGATAAAATTTTAGATGGCAGTGATTTAGAAATTATATTCACTGACATACCTGGAATGTAGCCATTCTAAATTCTCACTTAAATGTAGACCCTCTGCCTTATTTATCACGGTGGTTGCCAAAACGGTGGTTGCCAAACAGTCTGCTATTGTTGGTCTGTTAAACAGTGTGCACAGGTTTAGACTTGACTGGACTTGCTCCTTGAGGAGAAAAGGACATGTGAATTGTTCATAAGGATAGCTTTATCCAATGTAATGGCCTACCCCTTTATCCTGAGATTTTGTCTTACTTCTGTTGTGAAAAATATTTAGGTGACAGCCTTTATTATTTCTTTTTATGTCTTCTGTTAGCATGGTAACAAGTTGGTTAGTTTCTGTCCCCTCTACATTCTCATTTTAAACTAATATGTTAAATCCCTAAAGTATAGAAAATAATGCCTTTAAAACACATTTTGAGCTTTGAGTGGGATTGTTATTTTCTTGTGAAAGTGTATGGGTAATTCTCACCTGAATAGAATATCTTCTCACTTTGCTAGGATATAAGTTAGGTAAGAACCCAGGGCCTACACTTTTGCCAGGAAACATTTTTTAATCTGTCCTATTGCAAGTGAATACAATTTCTAAAATAGTAGCAATACAGAATGAAAGATTTTAGATATAGATGATATTTTGGGGTCATGTTTTGATCTATATAATTAATATACATCTGTAATCTGTGTTCTCTTGTATCATTATTGTATGTGATAAGACCTGTAAAATAACACTGCATAAACATTTGATCATTTTCAGTTTTAACAAGTTTTCTGCTTTGCACTTGAAAAAAAAATAATTAAAAACAATATCCTTTTCCTATACTATTCTGGTAATAACATTTTAAAGAAGATTTTTTATGTGTAGGTTTTTCATAGAGGAGTGGATTTGAAGAACAAAGCCCAAGAATTGAGAATATCTAAACAGTATAATTTTCGGAATATAACAGGGACTCTTTTCGTAAGTAGGGTAGCATGTTGAGTGCCAGCACAATATACACTCAGTAAATGCTTATTGAGTGAACCCATTTAAGCAGATATCAAAATATGATGGTAAAATGATTCAGTTGCATGTCGTTTGCCATGCTGGTACTAGAAATTTAGTTTGAAATGCAAGGTTGGATCATGTAGTTATTTTCTGAAAGGAAAGAAAAGGGAGCTTCGTATTTTCTAAGTTGTTTTAAGTAGTGGGAGGTATATGGGAAAGCATTAAGTTACAGGATAATGCCAGTTTTTAGATAGATATTTATATACTAGCCATCTGAATAGCATTCAGAAAAGATTTGTAAAGAAGGGCATGTAACTTAGCTTTAAAGTAAGTCACTTCATTTAAACTGATTTTGAACAATGAATTAATTTTTTCTTTTTAAAAAATTATTATTTTGGCAGAACTAAGTTCAGAAAGTCTCAGGACCTGCTTTAAGATCATCAATGGTTATATCTTTTTATCATCAACAGAATTTTTACAGGTATGTTGTAGTTTTTGCATTGTAAAAATTTGTAGTTATTATTTTGATTGTTTCTTATTTGAAATCAGGAATCTTATTTTGAAACCTTTTCAAAATTTAATAGATTGATTTATTATTTTAAGGGGGTAAAACATCATAAGCATTGCCTACTGTGGGGCAAATGTGATGTAGTCTCATGAATTATGTTATTTAACATAGAAAATATGCTCTACATGTAAATATATCCTTGTATTTCTACAAAAATTAGAATAGCAATAAACTGTATTTTTATTTCTTAAATTTT
The DNA here is from genome assembly GCF_000442215.2 of Lipotes vexillifer. Taxonomy (NCBI): domain Eukaryota; kingdom Metazoa; phylum Chordata; class Mammalia; order Artiodactyla; family Lipotidae; genus Lipotes; species Lipotes vexillifer. Next base: position 1,003,364 of record NW_006777552.1, read on the forward strand.
TCCTAAAGAGTTCTAATTGAAATTTTATATGCCTAGAGCTTTAGTATCTAATTCCCAAATAGATTATGAGTCCCCAATTTAATTTTATACCTTTTTTGATATTGCAGATATATTCATATGTATATTTTGACTTTTCATTGAATTTCAGACATACGCAGTAGGTCTATGTCAGTCCTTTTGTGAACTGCTAAATGAAATTACTACAGAAGGTCAAGTTCAAGTGCTAAAGGTACTGTCATCTTTCTAATGAATATTGTTGTAAATTTTACATCTGTATTTTGTGAAATTGGACCTTCATTTGGGTTTAGATGATGGGCAAGAAGGGGAAGAGTAATTCTAGACAGAATATTTTCTTTCAGCTGTATTAAATTGGTCTAATACCTCTGGACCAGGGGTGTCAAATTTGATTGTGCATATAGATCACCTGAGGATGTTGTTAAAATGCAGATTCCACATTTCTAACTAACTTTCTGCTGATGGGACCCCACTCAAAGTTCCCCCTCATCCTGAGCCTTCACTTTGTGTAGCAAGGCTTTAAAAACTTTTATAAATTATCCAAAGCCTGGTGACATCTGATACTTCTCACCTGTCCAGTTTGTTAGCCTGCTTTTGGGTCACAATATTCCCACTGTAATTTGGTTCTTTTAATTTGGATCGGTTCTAGAAGTTAGAGTACCAAGTTTGTATGGACTGTGTATAACTAAGAACCAATGTTGAATCATTATATTGTATACCTGAAACTAATATAGTGTTATATGTCAATTATACCTCAATTAAAAAAAAAAACTTACAAACAAAAAAAGAACCCATGGGCTCTGAGTTAATCTTTATGCATTATATCTTTATAGAATCACTATATATTATCATTATATATTGTATATAATTGTGTATAATTAAGAACCAACAGTCTCTGAGTTGTATGTTTATATATCTATATATTAAAGATAAAGGAGTATCAAATGTATATATTTAAATATAAATGTATATATAAATATATCTTCACATGTATGTGTCACACACACACGTATTTTGTATGGATTTTGTGAGGTGTACTTTGTTAAAAGCATCTCTTTTTTGTTTCTAATTTCTTAGCTATGTTTTAAGTCAGATATGAGAGCTGGTTAGGTGAAGTGTTACTATAGCTTAACCAAGTAGCATTTTTTTGTGTGAAAACTATGGCATTGCTTTAGATCCTAAAAACAATTTGATTTCCTCCCAGTGAAATGAAAAAGTGTTTGCCCAAAGAGGTTCATTGTAAGAAATGTGTTAACCACAATAATCATAGCAACAACCCGTAGTACATTTTGGGGGACTAAGTGGGTATAAGTTTGTGCAGGCAGTATAGTCTTTCGTAATAGCCAATAAGAGTTATCATCAGTTGGCACTTATTCAAGCATTACACTATTTTATGTGCTGTTCTTTGGACATTATACAGATGTATGCACATATAAAGCTCCAGATATCTGTTAATATGTATGTTAATTTGATTTTCAAATTGGTTGTATTTACTATCATTGCCGATTATTCAGTCATTCACCATATAGGTCAGGGGTCAGCAAACTTTTTCTGTAAAGGACCAGCTAGTAAATGTTTTAGGTTTTGTGGGCCATACAGTCTTTGTCTCAACTATTTGTATGTTTTGTTGTGGATTGAAAGCAGGCGTAGATGGTATGTAAATTAATGACTGTGGCTGTATCCAAAAATGCTTTATTTACACAATCATATAGTTGTTCGGATTTGGCCCAAGGGCATTGTTTGCCAACCCCTGTTACTGGTATTCAGTGCGTTCTGGTAGGCATACATGATAGAAAAACCAGTTTCTGCTCTTGAGTAATTCATTCTTTTGGAGGAAGGAGGCAGGTAAGCAATCAGCCCATATTTAGTGTGTTATGTTGTTTTGGATTAGAGGTATCTCAGATTACCTGGTGAACTTTTTGAAAATTTGGGTAGGACATAAGATGTTAGTATTTCTTTTTAAAAAGTTCCCTAGGTGATTCTCATGAGCACTTTCTAGTGTGAGCCATTGCTGTCCATTGGCTTTATGTTACTCTGGGAGTATAGATGTGGTCATCTAACCCAGCATTTTGCAGAGAACATTTTTCAGGGAGAAAGGGTTGAGATGGGACCTGGGTCTTAAATGTTTGGTAGGGTTAGGGTTACCAGGTAAAACATAGTACTTCTATTTGCTAATTCTGGCAATCCTAGTGGGGTGAATTAGATTAATACAGTGTTAAATACTGCAGAGAAGTGAACAAAAATAAGAACAGAGAGAATACTGTGAGAATTGTTTGTTGAGGGTGGGGATAATGGTGTTATTTAAAACCTTTAGTGTCTATAAATTGGAGGGGTTCATATGCCAGATTACTGAAGTGTTAAATTATAAAGTGATGAGAAAATGATTATATTATTAAGAACTATATTTGTTCCTAGGGCTACCATAACAAAGTATCACAACCTGGGTGGCTTAAAACAACAAGAACTAATTTATAATATTTATAGTGATTATCTCTCTCACAGAGTTCTGGAAACTACAGGTCTGAAATCAAGATGTTGGCAGGGCCATACTCTCTCTGAAGACTCTAGGGGAGAATCTGTTCCGTGCCTTTCTCTTAGCTTCTGGTGGTGGCCAGCAATTTCTGGCTTCCTTGGCTTATACATGCGTCACTCCAGTCTCTGCCTTGATTGTCACATGACATTCTCCTTGTATCTTTGTCTTCTCTTCTTATAAGGGCACCAGTCATAATGGATTAAGGGCCTACCATAATAACTTCATCTTAACTTAATTATATCTACAAAGACTCTATTTCCACATAAGGTCACATTCACAGGTACTTGGGATTAGGACTTCAGCATATCTTTTGCAGGGGGCAGGGCACAAGTCAATCCATAACAAGAATTTACTGTTAAAAAATAAAAAGATAGCTTTTGTGTGTGGAGAGGCAGTGAGGAAAATCTGATCCGAGTAGATTTTGTAGGTGAAAGCGACGCAATAGAAAGGAAGATGGCGCCAGAATGATACAGGAGATTGGTATTTTAAGTCTAGAGCATATGTCGAAGGGGCAAGAGTTTGTTTTTTAAGAGAGCTGGCAAGACTGGTAGTGATTGAAGCTGTAGATATAATGTTAGGTGAAGAGAGTAAGAAACTGGCATATGACCTTGGTGTTTCCAGATAAAAAGACAAGATTGTCAGAGCTGCCTGATGCCTGTCACTATGAGGCAGAGGAGCACTACAGGATGATGAGTACGTCTGCACTTATTGAGGAGGGAGAGGGGACTGAGTAGTATTCATCTCAGTATTCATTTTTAAATGAATATCTTACAGATGTTTAGGTTGATATTTAAGAATGATTCAGTTATATTAGAATGCCGTCTTAGACTTTGTAAGAGAAATCTTGTAAAGTAAAGGCTTTTAACAAGAGTTGAAATAAAAAGTACTTTGGTAAATTCTGATTTTTCCCAGAAAGATTATTTATCAAACATATTACATTTTTCACACTCTCTGATTTGCTGTTTTATATTTGAAATCACAATGGAAACTTAAATCCAAAATATTGTTATAAACTAAGAAGTGGGTAAATATAGAGTGAAAATACAGCAGAACTCTCTGGTTTTAATTTCATAGGTTCTTCAGTTTCTTTTTTAGAGTAGGGGTAAAGGATGGGCATGTATGCCCTTGTTACTGAGAAGCTTGTGGGCTCTGAAGGAGTAATAACAGGAATCTGTGTGTGTGGCTTGTCAAGACCCCAGATACTGGAGGCCTAGTCTACTGCCATGTGTCTATCAATCCTCACCTGTACTGATTTCAAAGTGTTCTAGTTCCAAAGCTTACAAGCAAGTAACATTAGACATGTTGTTTGCTAAACTTTTTTTGTGAATTTTTATTGCATTTATGCCCTTACCAAACTGATATAGTGGCAATATATAATTATGTTGAGGAACTTTCCATCTGTCTTACAGAATCTCAGCTTCATCTTTTGCCTTGGTGATAATTTCTTCTCTGAAAGTAGGGATATAAGGAATTGATACTTTGGACTTAATTCTGTTTGAGGAATAACTGATTGGCAATGTGGGAGTGATAGAAATTTGAGAGAAAATTGTCGTGTCATTTTGATGTTGCCTTTGTAGATTTTTCAGTATGTGTGTGTTTTATCTTTTTCTCCTTTACTAGACTGTAAGCTTTTCCATGATCCTAAGTTTAGTAAATAATAACTGCATTTGGAATGTTATTCTCTCCTTGACCTGTGCCTTGGTTTTGTACACCCAGCTCTGTTACTTATACATTCTTGAGTACATTTTGGACTTAAATTCTCTTATTTATTATATAAGGTGTTGTACTATATGATTTTTAATATCTGTAACTATATATTATCTGAAATCCCTGTGACAAATTATAATCTATAAATTCGAAGTGATGAAAAAAGGTTGTTTCTTATGTTTATAAACACCTACCAGAAAAAATTTGAATTGAAAGTGTTTTTTTCCTCCTGCTTTTCTGCAATATTATTAGTAAAGTAATTATTGAAAGACAACTTTTTCTGAGTCATATGGAATGGGATTGTGAAATTTATTTGAAAAATGAGGCAAGTTTTTAGGATATGTCCTAAGGAGATTATTTATTTTCTTTTACTATTTGTTTTAAATTATATTCTTACAAAATAATTAGACCTAGTGTAACTTAGCAGGTGACTTAAAGCAAAACTGCTAGGGTTAGATTATTAGCCCTGTACTTCACAGCTGTGTGAGGTGAACCAGTTAATCTCTGCTCCTCACTTTCCATCTGTAAAATGGGGATAAAAATGTTAGGTACTTTCTCAGGTTGTGGTGAGGATTATATGACCTTATATGTATAAAGCACTTGTAACATTGCCTAAACATGTAATCAGCTAATACAGGTGTTGGCTATTTTAATCTAATTATATAGTTATCTAATTATTTAATCTCCCTTTGGGGGAAAACAGGCCACCAGGGAACTCTTCCTTTGACCATCTTTTGTAAATAAGTGTTTATTTAAAATAGTACATTAGTTAAATTTTTTATAACTTAAGTAGATGATTTGCACAGCGATAGAGTTTTACTCTTTTTCCAGAACCATGTTATCTCAGCTGGCTTTTTAAAAATAATTGTTTTAAATTCTTTCTTTCTTTTCAAAATAACATGCTCTTTTAAAAATTTTATTATGAAAAATTCCAAATTTATATAATGTACAGCACTACCCTTACAGTTTTACTAGAAAGAAATCTATTTGTTTCTCCTTTTTCCTTGAACTGAGAGAAGGTAATGTCATTATTTGTCCCCCAGTTGTGCCTAATATTTTTTGATTGAATGATTCAGCACAAATCAGTTAACATCCAAATATGCATTGAAATATTTGTAACGTTTAACATGCATTACACATTAAACCAGTTTCTCTCTAAGTATGCTAGCCAGGGGGTCATAAATAGAATATAAATACTTGAATTATATAACATGTGTTTAAAACTGTATTTTTCTATAACATTGCTGTAGCTAAACCTCTGTATTTGATTTGAAATCCCAGAAACTGAATTTTATTGTTTATTAAATGGATGTTAAATACTAGAAATATACTAATTATCATGAAAAAATTGTGTTTTTTTATATAAAAGAATATTTTAGGATAATGGTACTTTTATGCTTGTACTTGAAATCTGAGAGAACTCTCAACATTTTTGGCTTTTTCCTATTCTCAGAGTTCCAATAAAGTTATAATAGTTTTTAATATTGGCTCATTTTTTCCATTTTTTAATACCTCAGATACTGTTTCTTAATATAGTATGCACATTTTTAATATATTTTTGACTAAGTGTCACTGTTATACTAATTTCTGACAGTATCTGGAAGCAACTTCTTTGTTTTGAAGCAGCAAATTACAATGTTATGAAAATTGGATAGAGAGACAAGTATGCCTGTCTTCAGAGCAAAAATAGGCTTTAATGTATTCTGTGATTCGGAACAAGTTATCTAGATGAATACAATTACATTCTAAAAATACTCAAATTTAACATTTTTTTTTAATTTGAAATTTATCCATATGTATACATACCAACTTGAGTTTAGAAATTATCTTTTTTATCATGGTCTTATTAAGCAGTAGTGAGCCATGTTGGTTTTATTCACTGTGATAAGCCTTATTTAAGATGGCACGCATATTTTTAAGGTATAATTTATTCAGTAATAATTATAGCTAATACTAGCATTTACTATATGATACACATTTCTAAGCACATAGCATAGAGTTCATTTAATCCTCACATAAACCTGTGACAGTGGTACTGTTCTTTTCCCCATTTTTACAGATGAGAAATTAAATCACAAAAAGATAAATACCTTATCCAAGGTCACACAACTAGTAAGTATTGGAGCCATGTTATAAACATAGGCATTCTGACTTAAGCATCCGTGGTCTTCACCACTTTGTATGCAATGTCAGCCTAAATCAAAAAAATTGTTTGAGTGTAAGGCACAAACTAAAAGCCTACATTTTTCACAAGGATCATATTATAAAAACATAGTCTGTTTCTAAACTATTTCAGGTATATTCAGAAAGGGGGTGGATTGAAAGTAAAGTTAAGAAGTTCTATTTGTAATAGCAAAATGCTGATAAAAATAATTAGTAATAGGTGATTAGATGATAGGCAGTACTGCACCTTATTCAGCCACACAGAGGAGTACTGTGCAGCCTTAGAAAGGAATGAAGATGACCTCTGTATACAGTTTTAGAGTTAAACAAGGAGCAGTGTTTAGAGTTTTCTTGTATTTAAAGAGTGCAGCATAGATAGCAATGGAAAAATAAACCAAATTAAGAAAAGTAGTTATGTAGGGGAAAGAGGAACAGAGAATGCAAGCTAGATCTTTCAGGATGTATGTTTTGTACTTTAGGGTTTGAAGCCATAGAGATGTTTCACATGATTTAAAATAATAAAGTAAAAGCAGTTCTAAACATAAAAAAAAGGAAACATTTGAATCTAACTATTATTATGTTGGTGGCATAAGTCATCTGAGAATATTTCAAGTAATAGTATTTTACATGTACCTCCCTGGTGGGATATAACGTTAGAACAAAAAGAAACATAAGGAAATTATAAATTGCTTTCAGTATTGTTATTGTTATCAGTAATATCGGTATTATTATTTTGAAACCCATATGTACATATGTGGACATTTTTGTACATAGCAGTTAGAAGCAAATAAGTTAAGGTTATTAGAATCTGGGATTTTTCAATATAAGGGAAGAAGGATGGAACTATTAAAGAAGTTATATAAAATGCTGTAGTCTTAAATTGAATTTGGTGAATTATTGGTATATACTTCTCATGAAGAGAAAAATAAATTTCCTAAATCTGTGTAAGCAAAGACCTAGAAGCAGTGTCAATCCAGTGGCAATGAGCACCTTAGAACCTAGATTATGGTCTGTAAATACTGTGTCCTGCTGGTTGACTCCAGAGCTCGGGCAAGAGAGACACACAACATAAACTGGGGACCTCTCCTTGTGCCAGAAGGAAGAGAAGGTGGGATTTTCTCAAAAGGATGCAAGAGACAACTTGAAGGAGCTCCCACTGCCTAATAATGGGACAGTTTGAGCATCAAAACAAAACTAAACTAAGTGGATTAAAACATATCAAACATGTTGAAATCCCTGAGAACATAATGATTCCCCCCAAGAAGAGTAACTTATGATTTAAATTCAGTATCTGTAAATTACCTTTTAATAAACTACCTGTTATTGCTTTAGTTGTCTTTAGTGTTATTTCCTTCTTGGACATGTTTGGCCATCTGGCTATACGTGCATTTCACTTAAAATATACAAAATTGTATATTACCACTGAAATCGTTAGATGCATTTTTCAAAATCTTGTTTAGAAGTGAAAGCAGTGCTGCTGATCAAAATGTTTGGTAGGATTCTGATCATTATGAAAGAACCTTCTTCATTATGGAAATAGTCATAATTTGAACTCTGACTTTTAGGTCACAACTGCAATACCTTCCCTAGAAAGTGGACTGTATAGAGTGTTATGTGTGTGGAAATAAGACCATTCCATACAGATTTTCTCACAGGTTTCTCAAGTTCACCATGTCTAAAGTGAAGCCTCACTATTATTAACGGCATCACGATTGTACCCATTGACCAAACGTGAAAACTAGGAGTAATCCCAGACTTCTTCACCTCTGGTCAGTTGTTCAATTGTTTTTTTATATCTGATCAGCTCCGATTTCTGATTTTCTCTTGATTCTGATCCACAGTCCTTGCCTCCAAGTCTGATAGTGGCATTTTCTTGCATAATTTTTCAGAAAGGATCTCATTGTTTCTATGGTTCCTAACTTTTTGAATACAAAGACTCCATTTTAGTTCTGAAATAAGTGAATCCTTTACATACTGTACCTTTATATATAAAGAAAGTGCATAATGACAGCTGGATTGTATTGAATGGTACGTTTCAGTGAATTTACATTTTAAAAGTCATAATCTTAAATATGTGATTACTTTTCCTTTTCTGCCCAAACTTCTGTAATCTTTGGATTTAATAATTGGAGTTAATAATTTTTTTAGTGTAATTTTTTAAGTGCACTGAGTTCTCTGCCACTTGTCTCTGTTCAATATGTTCAGACACATTGACCCATAAGGATTTTATTACTTTAATTTTCTTGAAGAAGTCTCTTTCAGAGCCATGCTAACTCCCCCACCTTGCTCACCCTCCCCAAGCTTGTAGCTTCTTTTTCTTTTTCCTAGTGTTCTGAAATTTTACAGTGATGTACCTGGATTTAGGGTTTTTTAAATTAATAGTACCAGGCACTCCTGGGCCCTTTTAGTCTGGAAAGTCTCTCTTTTAGACCCTTTAAAGAAAATATACTGTCTTCTCCTGGGGTGGGGGAAGGTCAGTTGCCCAAATATGCAGATTAGGGAATATCTGGCAATTTGTTTCTTTTTGTTGTTGTTGTTGTTGTTTTGTTTTGTTTTGTTTTTGCGGTACACGGGCCTCTCACTGTTGTGGCCTCTCCTGTTGCGGAGCACAAGCTCCAGACGCGCAGGCCCAGCGGCCATGGCTCACGGGCTTAGTTGCTCCGCGGCATGTGGGATCCTCCCGGACCGGGGCACGAACCCGTGTCCCCTGCATCGGCAGGCAGACTCCCAACCACTGCGCCACCAGGGAAGCCCGGCAATTTGTTTCTTAAGTAGACTTCCAACCTGTCTTATTTTTAGCTTTTCCTTTACCCTCCTTTCCAAAGATGTATGGCTCTGCTAATTCCTGCGGTTTTTGGTGGGGAGAGGTAGGCAGAAGATAAATCTGATGTGCATCAAGTTGCTCTCAGCTTTCTCTATTGTAACCTTAGATTTCAGCTTTCTCTCATCTGATAAGTCAGTTACCTCTTGAATTTCTTTGTACCTTCCAGTATTCATCTCTCATTCCTTTTGTCCTTTAAAAATTATTCACCCTCCCTTTAAAATCTTTTTATATAAGTTTAGTGGGGTTTTAGGAGGGAATGAAGTTATAGTGTGTCTAACAATCAGCAGATGGCCTTGCTTTCCATTCATAGATAAAATGTCTGGTGACATCTGCCTCTGGGTAGCTTATCTACACCTTCCCCCTCTATTCCAAATCTAATTTTTTGACAAAGTAAACCTTATTGAGGTCAGATTTAATCATGTTCTGAATCTCATCATCTCCTGTTGCTTTTAATCAGGAACTGTGATATCTTTTATCCCGTATTTCTTATTAGATAGCATGGTGTTTGGCCCACAGTAAAAGTTATTGTATTTTTAGACTTTTCTTTGCGCATTCCTTTTACTTCTTGCACAAAATTAGAGGATGTTGTCATTCATTGTACTGTTTGCTTACCTTGAGAATGTTTTGAAATGCACGAGGTGTATTTGATTGTTGCTGTGTTGGGAGCATGCCATTGGCACATAATGAACAGAGATCAGAGATGCTAAAAACCCCTCGATAGGTGGAATAGTCCTGCACAGTAAACACTTGTCCCACTCAGAATGCCAATAGTCAGTGTTGAGAAACATTGCTGCACGTTTTAAGGGAAACCTGGCTCTGCCTTGAGACTGGTACTTGCCCACAACCCTCTCAAATGGTGTCTGCTTTCATTCTTACCCCGCAAACAGTGGGGCTAGAAGTATGGACATTTCTTCTTGGACCTCACTGCTGCTTTCTGACCACTGCCTTCCTCACTCCGCCCCTCCCCCCCCAACCCTGGAACAAACAAACAAATCCCACCCAGTTTGAATTTCATGCTACCTGTCTTTGTTATAGAGGGAGCCCATCTCACTCAGATAAAAGTAATTTATGTTTCAAATTTTCATCTGTAACAATGTGCATGGTTAATAATCTGTATGATTGTATTATAAATAAAATAAGATTATTTCTCATTTAGTAAATATGCAGTATATATGCAACATGCCCTTTTCCATCCAATTTATGAATAAATTTAAATGTAGACTTATTTTTGGATAGTGAGTGTAGTTGTTACTGATTTCCTTTTTCACTATTAAAATACTTTTGAAGTGCCTTTTATTGCCTCAATAAGACAATAAACATTAAACATTATAAAACATTAAACAGACATTAACATTTTATAAGGGTTATTTATTTAAAATGCAAAGATAAGAAGTATATTAACAACATATCTGTTATCAAAATGGGATTAATTATAATTCTATGTAAGATGTATAACTGTGTCTAAATATTACATACTTAAAATTGAATTGTAATTTTTAATGGATTATCTTATAAAAGTGTGTCTAGAATATTGAATACTTCATGTACTTGTATATATGTGATATTTAATACATTGTTTTCTTTACCTGTGTTTTGCATAAAGCAGTGACTTGCATTATTAAGCATTACCAATGTGTCATTTTGGTTTTTAGGTTGTGGAAAATGCCCTTAAAGTGAACCCAGTATTAAGCCCGCAAATGTTTCAACCAATTCTACCCTGTGTTTTCAGAGGTATTATAGAAGGGGAGGTAAGATTTTTCTTAAGCTTCTAAAGTTAGTATTGGATTCTAGGGTTCTATTTTAATTATTTTCCTTATTCATTGGAAAATTATTTCTTCTTCACATATATAATCCATATAACTATGTACATAATACATATATATTACCTTGTATGACATATATTTAGTTAGAACTAAGGCAATATTGGTGTTCATTCTAAAGAAGCAGTGTAAAGAAGAATACTGTTATTTCATATCCCTGTTGATTGTTACTTTTTGTCAATGATTGTTTATGATTGTTTATATTTGTACCATAACACAGTTTTACATATGCTGTATTTTAATTGTACAGAGGTATCCTGTAGTGATGTCAACGTATCTCGGCGTTATGGGTCGAGTCCTGCTACAAAACACTAGTTTCTTTTCCTCACTACTTAATGAGATGGCACATAAATTTAATCAGGAGGTAAGAATCAATTTACTTAAATTGAAGGAGGTCTTTATTCAAATAAAGATTGGAAATAATTTTGTGAAATAATGAGTCTATAAAAGTCTTGTAGTATTTAAACTTTATTTATTTCCCTGAATCAAATTTTATTATGTTCAAGAATATGAAATGAAATAGTACATAGTTGAGTCATTCATAGAATTACTTTCAACAAACAGATGATTTTGAAATAAATATTTTTGTTATTTTAAATCTTTAATAAGTTGTATTGATACTATAATTTGGGAGAAGGAGAAAAAAACCTGTGAATGGCAGTTGAAACTTAAATTTTTTCCTCTCTCAAAATAGGCAATTTTATTTTGCTTAGCCATAGGATAGAATTTTGATTTGTTATGGTTGCCGTTTTTGTTAACTCATACATAAAATGAAACAGGAATACTTTACATATAATCATGTACTATCTTTGTTTCATTTCCTTAATGAACTTTTTCTTAATGCCATGCAATGAGTTTCTGTCATCATTATTGTGGGAAATGACTTTTTCAGCAGAAGCTTATCAAAAGTATACTGTAACTGAAACCAACCACCTGAGTAAGTATAGAATAGGTTATTAAGTGAGTTGGTTACTTGAGACTACATACATTATATTAAAATATGGTTTTTATGTCTTAAGTCATTAATCTGTTCAGATTTATAAAATGTAGAAGGTGGAATGTACTTGACTGATCTCTAGAATGGAGGGGCAGTTTTTGAAATCTTTTGGTTTGTGGCTGAAATAGGTATTACCATTCCCACTTTTAACGAAAATCCAGAGTAAGGAAGTGCAAACTGTAGAATGTATATAGTTTTTCCAGAATTAGACTAATGTAATTAGAGAATCTAGACTTTATTTTGATGAATAGGCAGGACAGATATTTCATTAGCTTCATTAAATTTAACTGTGATGGAATAATGTTAAAAGTTTAAAGAGTTGGGGGCTTCCCTGGTGGCGCAGTGGTTGGGAATCCGCCTGCCGATGCAGGGGATGTGAGTTCGTGCCCTGGTCCGGGAGGATCCCGCGTTCCGCGGAGCGGCTGGGCCCGTGAGCCATGGCCGCTGGGCCTGCGCGTCCAGAGCCTATGCTCCGCAACGGGAGAGGCCGCAGCAGTGAGAGGCCCACGCACCGCAAAAAAAAAAGTTTAAAGAGTTTATTCACTTGAGTTCAGCAAAATCTGTTGAGTGGTTTTAATAATAACAATATATTTAACTATAAATTTTATGTATTATTTTAATTCCTCACAACAACCCAATGGATAATAATATTTTTATTTCCATCTCACACCTGAGAAATCTGAGGCTTGGAGAGATTTAGTGACTTAGTCAAGTTTGCAAAGCTAGCAAGTGATGGAATTGATATGCAGACTCCAGCAACCTCACTTCAGAGCTGATATCTCAGCGACCACATTCTGCTGCCTCCTATACATCCTGCAATAGGCACTTCTCCACTAGACACTGGAGACACCTGGTTTGACAAGCCGATAGTATTCTTTTAAGGGAGAGAGTACTTACACAGGCAATTTTGTAATATTATTATAAATACTATGTTAGAGTTTTGTCCATCGTGCTGTGGGAAGAGAAAGAAAAGCTGTCTACTCTGTTAAATTATTTTGTCCAATTTTTTTCTTGTGATAAAATACACATAGCATAAAATTTACTATCTTATCTATTTTTAAGTGTGCAGGTCAGTGGTATTAAACATATTCACAATGTACAATCATCACCACCATGCTTCTCCATAACTCTTTCAGACTTGTAAAACTTGAACCTCTATATCCATTAAAGAATAACTCCCCATTACCCTCTCCCTGTAGACACTGGAAACACCATTTTACTTTCTATGTCTGTGATTTTGACTACTTTAAAGTACCTCATATAAGTGGTATCATTTGTCTTTTTGTGACTAACATATCACTTAGCATAATATCCTGAAAGTTCATCGTGTTGTAGGATATGTCAGAATTTCCTTCCTTTTTAAGGCTGAATAATATTCCATGGTATATATTTATCACACTCTACTTATCCATTCATCAGTCAGTGTACACTTGAGTTGCTTCCACATTTTAGCTACAGTGAATAAAGCTGCTATGAACATGGGTACTCAGATACCTATTTGTGACCCGCTTTCAGTTCTTTTGGGTATATATCCAGAAGTGGAATTGCTGGGTCATGTTGTAATTCTATTTTTAAGTTTTTAAGGAACCACCATACTATTTTCCATATAGCTAGCTCCACCATTTTAAATTCCCATCCACAGTGCACAAGGGTTCCAGTTTCTCCATATCCTTTCCAACACTTGTTTTTGTTTTTGATAGTGTCCACTTTAATGGGTATGAAGTCATATTGTAATTTTGATTTGCATTTCCCTAATGATTAGTGGTGTTGAGCATGTTTTCATGTGTTTGTTAGCCATTTGTGTATCTTATTTGGATGTCTAAGTCTTCTGCCTTTTTTTTTTTTTTTTTTTGCGGTACGCGGGCCTCTCACTGTTGTGGCCTCTCCCTTTGCGGAGCACAGGCTCCGGACGTGCAGGCTCAGCGGCCATGGCTCACGGGCCCAGCTGCTGCACGGCATGTGGGATCCTCCCAGACCGGGGCACGAACCCATGTCCCCCGAATCGGCAGGTGGACTCTTGACCACTGCACCACCAGGGAAGCCCTTTTGCCCATTTTTGAATCCGTTTTTCTGTTGTTGAGTTTTAGGGTTAATTATGTATTCTGTATGTTAATCTCTTATCAGATATATGATTTATAAATATTTTCACCAGTTTTGTGGGTTGCCATTTTACTATGTTGATAGTATCTTTTGATGCACAAAATTTTTTAATTTTCAAGAAGTTCAGTATGTCTTAGTTTTTTCCTTTTATTGCTTATGCCTTTGGTGCCATATCCAAGAAATCACTGCCAAATTCAGTGTAGTGAAGCTTTTGTACTGTTTTTTTGTTTAAGAGTTTTATAGTTTAGGTCTTACCTTTAGTTCTTTGACCCCCCTTTTTTTTTCCAATTGAAGTATAGTTGGTTTACAATATTATATTAGTTTCAGGTGTACAGCAAAGTGATTCATTATTTTTTACAGATTATACTCCACTAAATGTTATTATAAGATAATGGCTATAATGCCCTGTGCTATACAGTGTGTCCTTGTTATTTATCTCTTTGACCCATTTTAAGTTGAATTTTGTATATGGTATGAGATGAGGGTCCAGCTTCATTCTTTTGCATGTGGTTATTCAGTTTTTACAGTGCCATTTGTTGAAAAGAGTGTCCTTTCCCCATTGAATGATCTTGGCAATCTTGTCAAAAGTCATTTGACCATATATGCAAGGGTTTATCTCTGGGCTCCGTATTCTGTTCCATTGGTCTGTATGTCTATCTTTGTATGATTATCACATAATTTTGATTACTAAAGCTTTGTAAGACATGTTGAAATCCAAAAGTGTGAATGTTCTAGCTTTTTTTCATATTTTTGGGGATGGTTTTGTCTATTCAGGGTCCCTTGAGATTCTATATGAATTTTAGGATGGGTTTTTCTATTTCTGCAAAAAGTGTCATTGGGATTTCGACAGAGCTTGCATTGAAACTGTAGATCGCTTTGAGTAGTATTGACATCTTAATATTAAGTCTTGCAATCCATGAACATGGGATGTATTTCCATTTATTTATGTCTTAATAAGGAGTGTTTTATATTTTTCATTATACAAGTCTTTCACCTCCTTGGTTAAATTAATTCCTAAGCATTTTATTCTTTTTGATGGTAGTAAAATGGAATTGTTTTTGTAATTTCTTTTTTAGATTGTTCATTGCTCATGTATAGAAAAATGCAACTGATTTTTGTTGACTTTGTATTCTGCTGCTTTGCTGAATTCATATTTTCTAACAGTTTTTTTGGAGGAATCTTTGGGACTTTCTAAATAAAAGAACATATGATCTGGAAGCATAATTTTGTTTCTTCCTTCCCAGTTTTGATGCATTTGGTTTCTTTTTTTTTTTTTTAACATCTTTATTGCGGTATAATTGCTTTATAATGGTGTGTTAGTTTCTGCTTTATAACAAAGTGAATCAGTTATACATATACATATGTTCCCATATCTCTTCCCCCTTCGTCTCGCTCCCTCCCACCCTCCCTATTCCCACCCGTCCAGGCAGTCACAAAGCACTGAGCCGGTATCCCTGTGCCATGCGGCTGCTTCCCACTGGCTATCTACCTTACGTTTGTTAGTATATATATGTCCATGTTGCTTGCCTAATTGTTCTGGCTAGAACTTCCAGTACTGTGTTAAATAGAAGTGGTGAAATTTGGCATCCTTGTTTTGTTCCTGATATTAAAGGATGAGATCTTCTCAGTCTTTTGTCATTCAGTCTGATGTTCATCATGGGTTTTCATATATGGCATTTATTATGTTGAGATATTTTCTCCCTATTCCTAATTTATTCACTGTTTTTATCATGAAAGGGTATTGAATTTTGTTACATGCTTTTTCTATATCTATCGAGGTGATCATGGGTTTATCCTTTATTCTGTTAATGTGGTGTGTTATCTTGATTGATTTTCATATGTTGAATCATCCTTCCATTCCTGGAATAAATCTCATTTGGTTATGGTGTATAATCTTTTAAATATGTTGCTGAATTCTGTTTACTAGTACTTTGTTGAAGATTTTTGTATTAGTGTTCGTAAGAGACACTGATCTGTAGCTTTTCTTTTTTGTATTATCTTTGTTGGGCTTTATTACCAGGATAATGCTGGCCTCATAGAATGAGTTAGGATGTGTTCCCTCCTCTTTGATTTTTAAAATTGAAATTTTAAAAATATTGTAATAAATCCCTGCTAACTAGAAAATAGTATAATAATAACCTTGATAAATGCTGTAAATAATTAATAGTATACATTTTACTATGAAGCAGTTTATCTTTTTTTTTTTCTTTTGATGTGGACCATTTTTAAAGTCTTCATTGAATTTGTTAAAATACTGCCTCTGTTTTATGTTTTGTTTTTTTGGCTGCGAGGCATGTGGGATCTTAATTTCCCGACCAGGGATGAACCCACACCCCCTGCATTGGAAGGCGAAGTCTTAACCACTGGACCACCAGGGAAGTCCCTATCATTTCTGTTTTGTAAATAAATCTTTTGAATGTGCAGGAGTACAATGAAGAAATTAGGTTAATAATAAATTGCAGTGTAGAACATCTGATATGTTGAAGAATTTAGAACGATCTGGAACCTCTTGAAACTTTAGGACTCGGTGCAAAGTAAAAGTAATCTTTATTTCTGGAATGAAAAATATTTTTATTATTTCAGCAAAATATAGTGATTTGTTATTGCTTAAAGATATAAACTTTGGATGCAAAGGTGCTTAAGAATTGTATTATTAGAAGTTGAAGGTTCTAAATACATTTCATCAGAATGTCAGTCATGTTCTATTAATGTTTCTGGCAAAGTAAAGAATTTTTGCAGCAGTCAGTGAGGAAAAAAATTAAGGGAACATCATGAATTTATGTTAGATAATAAAGTGATCAAAATAATAAAGTTTTTCCACTGTCAAAGTGAACAAAAACATTTGGAAAAGTACCATCAGCATTTAAAAAATTCTATGAAGTATGCAGTTTTAATACAGTATCTTAAGACATGAAATATTTAATAGAAATTTCAAAAAATTAATATGGGACTATCATTATATTCTAAATTTGCTTTTCACCTGCTAGCTAACATGTATTTACTGAAATGAGAAAACGGCTTTTTGAAATATTTATATAGATTACTTAAAATGAGAAATTCATGACTTTGAAGATATTTAATGATGTTTATTGAACTCATATAGCTAGGTGAAACAATATTTGAAATAATAAATTTGGTGTTTAAGAATAATATTTCAGTAAGAAATATTTAACTGAAAACCTCATTGCCAGTGTCTCTCTAGGGAGAAGTTGTATATAGTTTCAGTCAAAACTAAAAAAAAATTTTCCACGTATTTGGTTCTAAGTCACTAAATTTAATCATATGCAATGAGGGATGTAAATCAAACAAATCAGAAAGCTTTTCTTAATAAATTTCATGTTTACTATCATATTGATTAAGCATCAGAGAAACATAAATAATATACCTGAAAATCAGGAATTGAATTATGAAATTGGAAGAATATTAACCCTGCAGTTTTACTTTTTCTTTTCATTTCTCCCTCATATGTACTAATGCTATTAAGCAAATGTTGATAGTTTTCTTGCAATATATGAAAGCTGAGATGTTCAAAACTACTCTTTGATGTAGTCAAATCCTAAAGATGTGTCAACATTTCCACGAATAGTTTTGGGCACACCACCAGATCATTTCTTCAAAGAAGTACTTGACACAAAAAAATTAACTCGGAATGAATCATTGATCAAAAAAGCTAAAACTGTAAAAGCTTCCAGAAGAAAACATAGGAAAAAGCTATCAATTTGTTTTATACACATGCACATGAAACAGTAATTTCTAAATCATTTGCTGATATTTAAAAATTGTAAATATGATTCTTTATTTGATGCTGCTGACACTAGCTGAATAATACTCTAGTTTGAGTCAAGATTTTACATAAAAAAAATGACATCAAATATTTTCAACAATTTCCTCCCTAAGTATTAGTCACTAGGCAACCTGTAGTCTCACAAAGTAGTAATTTGTCTTAATGTTCCTAGTCATGAATCACCTCTCATCTTCTATTAAACTGAGTGCAGTTCTATTCAGAGCTTTTCTAGCTCTTCTAAATGCTGTTTGGGATATTTAGAGATATTTAGACTTCATCCAAAAGTCATATTTGTTTATCCAAAAGTCATATTAATTGGTTTAATTTTATTTCATTTTCAATGAGCTGAGCTTTATAACCATCATTAGCCAAGTTTAGGATACAGTAAATTAAAGAACCTAAAGATTGAATATATTTTTCGTCTGTCATCAAAAAGGGGGGGCGGTCACATAATTACACAATTTTTCTTATAATACTTTGTTTTGGTTGAATGATAGTTCACATTTCTTAATTTTCATACCTTTCACTTTCATAATTTTTTCTTTTATATGGTCAATTACAGAAAAGTGATTTAACATATCTATCACAGATCTCTCAGCTTTAATATCCAAAATATTTGCAGTAGAATGAGCAGAATTCTAACAGATTTGATATATCAATACTTCCATTCATTATGATACTGGGAGCCCTACCAGTGCAACAAGGCAATAAAAAGACAAATAAAAGCATACAGATAGGAAAAGAATAAGTAAAACTGACTCACTTTGCAAACAACATGATTGTATATTACAGTCTCCAGTAAAACTACTACTAAATTTACTAAGGTCATGGGTTACTTGGTCAATATATAAAAAACAATTTTATTTCTCTTCACTACCAGTGAACAACTGGAAACTGAAATTCTCAAAACACGATTTACAATAACATTCAAACCTAGAAATATTTAGGATACAGTTAACAAAATGTGTGTAAGACAGGTACAGTAAAAACTACTAAACATTGCTGAGAACATTAAAAAACATCTCAGTAAATGTATATGTATGCTCATGGATTAGATGATTCATTATTGCTAGGATAAAAATTTTCCCTGAAAATTTTTTTTTTGTAGAAATTGGCAGGCTAATTCTAAAACTTATATAGAAATGTAATGGACCTAGAATAGCCAAACCTACTTTAAACAAGAACAAAGTTGAAGAATATATAATACTATCTGATTTCAAGACCTATTATAAACCTATACTAACCAAGAAAGTGGGATAGCATGAAAATAAACATTTAGGTCAAAGAAACAGAATTGAGTTGGAAAATAGGTGCACACGTTAATGGTCGGTTTATTTTTGACAAATGTACCAAGGAAATTTAATGCAAAAAAGACAAGTCTTTTATTTATTTATTTATTTTATTTATTTTTTTTGGCTGCGTTGGGTGTTAGTTGCGGCACGCGGGGTCTTCCTTGAGGCTGCTTGCGGGATCTTTCATTGTGGTGCGGGCTTCTCTCTAGTTGTGGCATGTGGGTTTTCTTTCTCTAGTTGTGGCGCGTGGGCTCTGTAGTTGCGGCACGCGGGCTCTCGTTCAGATGTGCAAGGTCAGTAGTGTGGCACGCAAGCTCAGTTGTTGTGGTGCACAGGCTTAGTTGCCTCATGGCATGTGGGATCTTAGTTCCCTGACTAGGGATCGAACCCGAGTCCCCTGCATTGGAAGGCAGATTCTTTACTACTGGACCACCAGGGAAGTCCGGAAATAGACAAGTCTTTTAGATGAATAAAGCTAGATTAACCTATAACATGCAAACATATATGTGTATACATATGTATTTATTTATGTGTATATGTGTGTAACTATATACGTGTTTTATATTTGTATAACATAAACCTCATTGGAGGGCACAGTAACTTTATGTTTTGGTTTTAGGTGACACACTCATTCACATATTCCTTGAAATTCTTCCCTTCTTTAGATTCCATGACACTGTAAGTTAATTTCCCATTGATTTCCTTCTTGGTCTCATGGGTTTCACTTCCTAGTAAACCATAAGCATTTTCTAAGACTTAGTCACTGACTCTGCTTATCTCCAGCCACAGTCACTCCTTTAAGGGAGGCCAACTCTGACCTTTCCCTTACAATCCAGTCCCAGTATCTTTACGTCAAGTTCTCTGTTTTCTTTGAGCACTCAGTGTCCTCTGACATTTCTTCTTTTGTGTGTCCATTATGCTTAATCTGTATTTCTCTCTCATTTATTCAAAAGTTTTCTCATCTTCTATTGTAGAACAGCTCTCCCACCTCCATCCTTTTTTCCTGTGGCCTTAGTTTATTTAAGGGCCTGGGCCAGTTATCTCAAAGAACTTTGAGCCCTGTCCTGGTATCATTTAACTTATTCCTTCATCCCCTGTATTTTTGTAAGCCATGTTAAATCCATCTTCTTTTCACCTCCATTGCTGCTGCCATAGCCCAAGTGCTTTTCTCGTGACTGGAATATTACCATAACCTCTAATATTGGACTTCCTCCAGTCCCTCTTCTACAGGTCAGCTGAATGGTCTTGCAGATTGAATTACAGAATTGCTTACTTGCTTGTCTTCTCCATTTGACTGTGAACTCCAAGGTCACAAAGCTAGAAGATGGTAGAGTTGGGGAGATGTACCATATTTTTCTTTTCATGGCTTCATCTGTATATAGGGGTACATACCTCAGTTGGTGATGAAAGTTCTGGAGGCTCAGAAGTCCAAGATCAGGGTGCCAGCATGGTTGGACTCTGCCATTTCCTGAATTGTAGCCTGCTGACCTTTCACTGAGTCCTCATGTGGTGGGAAGGCAGAAATTATTAAAATGGTTTGATAACGATTTGTGCTACATAGCTTGTTAGACAGTGTTAAAATATCAATTTGTATAAAAAATAAGAAAGATTAAATTAAAAAATTTTAATTTATAGTTTTTGATTTTTAAATATTTTCATTTTCATTTTACTTCAAGTGATTGTTAGTAGCAGCATGATTTAATCTGGAAATGAGTCACCTAGCATAGTATGTATTTGCATGAATGGAGAAGATCTGAAAATATAGCTTTACTTGTTATTAGACCTTAAAGGAAATTTGCCTCTCTGCTATCCTGTGCTTAACACCATCTTTCTACCCAAAATAATATGCTTTGCTAATCCAGGGCAGACTAACTAATGGATAGTTCTTTAGGTGCTGTGCATTTAAGAGTCATCATGTGATCGGTCAACTATACTCCAATATAAAATCAAAATTAAATTTAAAAATAAATAAATAAAAGTCATGTGGAAAATTTTCTGAAATGTCCTGTTTCCCTGTGATCGCAAATGTCTTAGGTTTACATTTTAAAAAAATACACGAGAGTAGGCCACCACCTCCATTGGGTTAAACATCAAAATATACAGAAATAATGACCTGTGGCTGGTGCTGTTACTATTTCAACCCTTTGACAATATGAAGGATTGAAGAGAGATGTTATAGGTTCAGACTTATTTCTCTCACTGTATTTAGAGCACTGGCTTTTCATGGAACACTTCTTTTTTCACTTTTCAATGTGAAGAAGAAATGTTTTTCACGAAAAATTTGACCAAAAATTGTCAGGCCATCATGTTTGAGTCTAGAGACTACGGGAATGAAAGAGAATGAAATATTATTGTAGTTCAAATGGCTACTTTTGACTGTGAGCACAGTTTTAAAGAACATCAGAATCAAATAGGACTAGGAAAATGAGTTCCAGTAAATCCAGGTAGCTTTGAAGCAAGCAAGGATTTTGCAGAAAGGTTTGTCTCTTCTAAACACTTGAAAACAGTTGTCAGATAGTAGAGAAAACCAAGTTAATTAAGAGTGATTTAATATCTTTAGGAAAGAAGTTGGGTTCATTGCAGAAGTCACCATTAGAACAGTTCCACCTCTAAGCATTTGCTAGTCAGAGTCTTTCAGAGTCATTTTTTTTTTTTTTTTTTTTTTTTTTTTTTTTTGTGTTACGCGGCCCTCTCACGGTTGTGGCCTCTCCCGTTGCGGAGCACAGGCTCCGGACGCGCAGGCTCAGCGGCCATGGCTCACGGGCCCAGCCACTCCGCGCACATGGGATCTTCCCGGACCAGGGCACGAACCCGCGTCCCCTGCATCGGCAGGCGGACTCTCAACCACTGCGCCACCAGGGAAGCCCCAGAGTCATTTTTTATATTGAATGAAGAAAACTTTTTAGACTGATAACGTAATTTAGAATTTAGAGCCTTAGGGTATTGAAGAATGGTACTTTTGCTGTAGGGAAGTTTGCTAGAAAATGACAGTATTTGTAGGCCCTTTTTCTCTTTAGGCTTCCTCTTTCTTCTGAGGGATAGCATCTATCTTGTTGTAAACAACTGTTGTGGAATTCAGGATGGGAAAACAGGCTTTTGGGATGAGGGTGTTTCGCCATTCAGCGTTCTGATTTTTATTTAAGTCATCTGTTTAATTTGTTTCTCACCTTGCCTTCCCCCTGTTCTTGATGCCTTGAGTTGGAGTTTCTTGGATTTTATTTTTGCAGATACTGTATCTTTGGACTCCTTTAGGAGGGGTGAAAGCATTCTAGAAGGTTCTAATTGTTCTTTGTACAGATTCCCAGCTAGTTTTCCTGTTTTGAGCTCTGTGCCTCACCTCTGTCTTTGTGGCCTGATGATTGCAAGGTTCTGAAAACCAAGTCTGTTTGCATTAGATTATTATTCCTCTGGCAGGCAGTTTGGTTCCAGGCTTTTCTGTTCGGCCAAGTCACTTACCACTCTTTCATTCACCTGCCATCTTCCAAAAACTCGTAGCCATCTTTACCCATGTAGTTTCTCCTCTTTTATATACCTTGGGGGGTTATTTGTTTGCTTTTTTTTTTTTGTTTGTTTGCGATATGTGGGCCTCTCACTGTCGTGGCCTTTCCCATTGCCGGACGCACAAGCTCAGCGGCCATGGCTCACGGACCCAGCCGCTCCGCGGCATGTGGGATCCTCCCGGACCGGGGCACGAACCCGTATCCCCTGCATCGGCAGGCGGACTCTCAACCACTGCGCCACCAGGGAGGCCCTATTTGTTTGCTTTTTATATTTCTTTACTCTCATTTTAGTGGGATTTCAGAGGGAGCCAGCAAATGCATATGTTCAAAGCTAAAATTGTTTTCACAATGTCAGTATGCTTCTAGGGTAAATAACTTTTATATAAAGATGCAATAAGGTGTGTACAGCTGCGTAATTGGAGTAATATTATCTGTTTATCTTTCTATAAAACTAAGACTGAGCTCAACTATTCCTTAAATATTTCCTTGTTTTCTAGAAACTTTGTCATCTAACTCTTTCTGGTAATATCCCTTAATTTAGACTTTATAAATTTGGGGGGAGGAGTGAAACATTTTGGTAACTTCAGTTCTACAAGGTAAGAAGATGACTTTCCTCAAGACCTGCTGCTTTGATTATAAGACTTTTTCTTTAATCAGTCATAAGTGTTTGACTTGAAACAGCACACATCTTTCTAATAGTAGAGAGATTGAAGGTACTTTTTTGTTTCCACACAGTGAATGATGTTTCATGAAATTTTATGTAAAAATGACATTTTATTGCTTGAATAGCAACTGGTATGAAGCTTAGACTAAGAAGATAACATTTGGAGAGAGAAATAAAAAAAGATCGTCATTTGCATAAACATATTATTCTGTTCCTACAGGGAATATAATTATATAAAATTACTTAATTCTTATAGACAACATTTATAACTCATATTCTTTAAAGTTGTAAAAATGATGGAACCAGTCAGAAATAAAATTCTGTCTTTCTACAGTAGATATTTATTTAATCGTGGTATCTTCAACATGATCCGCCAGGGTAGATTTTGGCATACATTATCAAAGTAGAGAAATCTCATCATCTTTTTATTATGCTGCTTAAGAAATACCTTGATTTTAGAAGTTAGTTCTCTGAAATACTGCAGAATTCTTTTTTTGCTTTATGATTCACTATAAATGGTTATCAACATGTGTTACAGTTGTCTTGTTTCTATTTTTTGTTATGTGCTGTTGTTAAATATTTTCATAATAGAGGAAATAAATGTAAGTTATAAATAAATAAAATTAGACCATAGAGATACTTGTCTTTGCTGATTGCATCTTCATTTCAACCACATATATTATTATAGCTTTAGTTGTATATATTATATTTTAATAACTGGATATTTGCTTTTGTATGGTTATGCTTTATTTTTTAGATCTTGCTTACTAGATATTAATTGCAGTAAGTCTATAAAATATCTGAGCCATTTGTTTCCAAATTAAGTACAAATTGAAGACACATGGTATAAATCAGCAGTTACTGGACTGTATTGCTTCATTGTGCCCTTAATATGTTAGTAATATTTTCACAATGCCTCTAGGCTAAAAGAAATATAAATAGCTAACTGTTCCTTTTATTAAGTAGTTAGATCCAAACAAATTAATTTGTATTCACGTCCTAATAACTTAGTATCTATTGAAAATTATACACAAAAATCTGAAGAATAATATCTTTATTTCATTCTTAAATAAACACAGTTACTGATTAATGGAATGTGTATACCTATTGGGCAACAGCCAAGTTCTTAAACCTTAGAATCATGTTGGATACCTCCACTTTCATCTTCTGTTCTACCTTGATTTTTTGGTAGTACTTTGCAAAGATATGAAGTCATCAAAAGGAGTGTAATGTTAAAACTGGGAACTATCTTGAACTAGTAGTTTTTGCAGTGTCTGACGGAGTCATTAGGTTTCTCTGAATAATTTTAAATATTTTGTGAGTTTACTGTGGCATCTTGGGATGCACACAGTTTGGGGAACTCAAATATAAATAATTGCCTTAAACTAATAAGTGTTTCCTTGACTATTTATTATTTTTCAGAATGTGTTGGAAAAAAAAATGTGTTGAAGCATTTTTTGGAAACAAATGTAGAAGCACAAAAGTAGGAAAGTATGGGAATTCGAGGTTGATCTTACATTACTAAAATCCATGAAGTACAGATTCTGATATTAAATGCATTCTTTAAAAGGTGCGAGAAGTGTACAGGTGTTTATAAGCAAACCCTGGGACCCATTTTCAGTCTACATGATGAGTACACTTGGTCCTGTTTTACTTTATAGATTCTAACTGTATCAGTTACGGGTTTTCAGAAAAATAGAACCAGTTCTGTGTATATGGAAAGAGAGAGAGATTGAGAGAATATACACATGTAGAGGCGCACATACACGAGAAGGGGGGTGGATTTTAAGGAATTGGCTCATACGATTGCAGGGACTAGCAATTTCTAATTTTGTAGGGCAGGCTGCAAATGAAAACTCAGGCAGGATTTCTGTTACAGTCTTGAGGCAGGGTTTCTTCTTTCTAGGAAACCTTAGTTTTTGCTCTTAAGGCTTTCAACTGATTGAATGAAGCCTAACCCACATTATCTAGGGTAATCTTCCTTACTTAAAGTCAACTCATTGTAAATGTTAATCTTATCTGCAAAATACTTTCATGGCAATATCTAGACTAGCATTTGACCAAACAGCTGGACCCTTAGCCTAGATGAGTTGAATAAGTCTATTTGGCTCTCAGAGTTAATTGGCTCTCAAGATTAATTAGAGTCATTTTCTGGTTTTGCTCAAATTATTTTTTTCCAGCTCAAGGCTTGCCCCAAATTCTTATATTCCAATTCTCTGGTTTGCTGGAATTGAACTTTAGCCATTCCTTATGAGGTTTTAGCCTTTAACAGTACTTATCCACAAGTAAATAGCATTTCAAATATTTGAGATGCCTCCTGGTCTTTTTTCAGATGGACCAGCTTTTGGGAAATATGATTGAAATGTGGGTTGATCGCATGGACAATATTACCCAGCCTGAAAGAAGAAAACTTTCGGCTTTGGCTTTGCTTTCTCTTCTGCCATCTGATAATAGGTGAGGAAATGTTTTCTTAAAATTTGTTCTGTTAAAGCATCAAAATGTTAGCACTGTTTTGGCCATTGGTATTGCTGTGTGTTGCTGGGCAGTGCTGTTTTATGCATATGTATGCTAATTTTGTTAGTAGATAATGATGTGGCAAGTGTTGGTCTAGATATAAAAAGATGTGCATGGAGTGGTGGGCACTGCTATTTAACTTGGTTATGTTCATTTTACCAATTTCATTTTTGTCTGAATTCCCATTTTTTAAAATAACCAGATTTTGTTAGACTTATTTTAGGTCCTCTTTTTATATGAATATATTAAATATATAATATTTCAACGTCAGTAGCACTTCATAAAATATCCTCTTGGTGATTCAAAATTTTGTTACATAATTTTGTTGTTATTTATTTTGGATTATCTCTAAAGAAGCTTACAAGTTATTGTTTTCTCCTTTCTTAGATGAAGTCATTATATTATACTTTATAGTAAAACTTTGTTAAAATTTTCATTTCCAAAAGTAAATACAAAATGCTTTGATTTTGGACATTTTTCAAAGAGTATCTTGGTTGGTTTTTTTTTTTGGCTTTTATCCCTGTCTTTGTTTGGCATTATATGCTTTTTTGGAGCTACTTTTAATTTTACAGGCATAAAAGCAGGCCTTTTAAGACTTGATACTATGTGAGAAGAATGATATATTAGATCTTTTTGTCTTAGGGAATTTTTAGAGCACATTTATCCTAGTGATAAATTAGTGAAATAAGTGCAGTTAGCTTTAGAAATTCTTCTAAAAAATTATTATTTATTTCTGGTATGGTAATTTGGATTAAGAACACAGGTAATTGTTTAGTCCTAACACCATAACAATAGATAATAATTTTTGAGCACTTATTGTTACCCCAAAACCGGGTTTGCCTCTTGGTGGGTGTCAAGCCAAAAGGTAGAACCAAATCAAAGACTGGGAGAAGGAAGGATTTACTACTTGCAACAAGTAAGAAGAGCACTGGGGATCTTTCCCAATGGAGTGTTTCCATGAACAGCAAAATTTGGGAAGTTTTAAGCTAAGGGTACATGCATATTCGTGAAGGTGCTTGGGTGTTTGACAGAGTCCAGGCTTTGGTTGATTGAAGTCATAGGGGTCAGTGAAGGTCAACATCATCATCCCTTACGTTCCAGTTGATCTGGAGGTTGAGTGGCTAGGAGGTTTAAATTCTGCAGAACTGCTTAAGAGTGCTTCATGCTAGTCTTTACTATTGAAACAGAACTGAGTTTTTACAACTAATTTGTTATCTTTGCTCTTGCTACTTCTCTTGCTTGATAACAGTTCGTTCTTTTGTTTCCTTAAGATCATTATTACCAAGTACTGCTCAAGGTTAAGCATTGTGGCCAGGCTTAGATCACAGAATGACTTAGGCCAAAAATGGCTTCTCTTATGTCAAAGCCATGCCTGATTCTCTTTCTCTGGGGACCCCCTACCTTATATGCTTACATTACCATATGCATTATATTTTGCTGAGTACTTTACATTTATATCTCATTTAATTTTTAAACTGTCCTCAGTTAGAGGCATGATTGTCTTCTTTTTATAGAGCAAAGAAATAACTTAATGTTAAATGACTTGCCTAGGATCTGGCAAGTGGCATGTTATAGGGCAAAGTTTGACCTTGGGCAGCTTGATGGCAGAGCTTGCCCTTTGAACTACCAGGTGTGCTGCTTCCCAGGTGGATGTACAGAAGACGAACATTATTTCCTCAATGTGAAGCTGAGTGGTGTCTTATTTATTTTTGGAAACCAAATTGAAGTTACCAACATTTTAACTTACTGCTCTTTCCC
>NW_006777552.1:1031044-1040647 GCF_000442215.2 Lipotes vexillifer
CTAGAGATTTATTCAGGCCTTTAAAATGGAAATGTTAAAGAACCTGTTCTTTGGCAATAGTCAACACTGTAAACATTTGCTCAGTAAATTAATGGGTGGAAAAAAAGTATTAAGGTTAATAGAGCATGTTAGAGTTTTCTGTAACATAAAGTACTGAGATTATTGAGGGAAAACTTGAAATGACACAAGTTAAAAAGTGAGAAAGAGGGGCTTCCCTGGTGGCGCAGTGGTTGAGAGTCCACCTGCCGATGCATGGGACATGGGTTTGTGCCCCAGTCCGGGAGGATCCCACATGCCGCGGAACGGCTGGGCCCGTGAGCCATGGCCGCTTGTCCTGTGCGTCCAGAGCCTGTGCTCCACAGCGGGAGAGGCCACAACAGTGAGAGGCCCGCGAACCACAAAAAAAAAAAAAAAAAGAGAGAAAGATACTAATTGTATCTAAAGCATATTTGTTTTACACTTTTTATGATAATACTGTTGCCTTCAATATTTAATTTTATGTGTGTGATTCAAAAACATTTTTGATACTTAAGTTGTGGAAATAGTTGGGTTCTGTAAAGAAAGTAAAAAAGGCTCCTATAAGTCTAAAAGAATACTTAGACTTGGGCTCATGTCAGTCTGCATAAATTGAGGGACAGAACTTTATTAAGGCTTGAAATTTTCTTAAGCATTAAATTTTCAAATTTAAAAATATATCACTTATATGTGGCATCTAAAAAAATGATACAAATGAACTTATTTACAAAACAGAAATAGACTCACAGACACAGAAAACAAACTTACGGTGGTGGTAAATTAGGAGTTGGGGATTAACATGCACACTACTGTATATAAAATAAGCAACAGGGATTTACAGTGTGGCACAGGGAATTATATTCAATATCATGTAATAATCTATAATGGAAAAGAATCTGAAAAAATATGTATATAATCACTTTGCTATACACTAAAAACTAACACAACATGGTAAATTATACTTCAGTAGAAAAATAAATTTAAAAATTTTAAAAAAGAAAGTAAAAATTGTGAAGAGATAGCTTTGTGAATGGGAAAATATGATCTTATGTTTTTAAAATGAAGTATTGAAAAATCTATTGGGCGGTAGTGAATTCATGTCATTTTAAGTACCAAGAAAGTCTTTCTTTTTTTTTTTTTTAAACATCTTTATTGGAGTATAATTGCTTTACAATGGTATGTTAGTTTCAGCTTCACAACAAAATGAATCAGTTATATATATACACATGTTCCCATATCTCTTCCCGCTTGCGTCTCCCTCCCTCCCACCCTCCCTATCCCACCCCTCCAGGTGGTCACAAAGCACCGAGCTGATCTCCCTGTGTTATGTGGCTGCTTCCCACTAGCTATCTACCTTGCGTTTGGTAATGTAAATATGTCCATGGCTCTCTCTCGCTTTGTCACAGTTTACCCTTCCCCCTCCCCATATCCTCAAGTCCATTCTCTAGTAAGTCTGTGTCTTTATTCCTGTTTCACCCCTAGGTTCTTCATGACATTTTTTTTCTTAAATTCCATATATATGTGTTAGCATACAGTATTTGTCTCTCTTTCTGACTTACTTCACTCTGTATGACAGACTCTAGGTCTATCCACCTCATTACAAATAGTTCAATTTCGTTTCTTTTTATGGCTGAGTAATATTCCATTGTATATATGTGCCACATCTTCTTTATCCATTCATCCGATGATGGACACTTAGGTTGTTTCCATCTCCGGGCTATTGTAAATAGAGCTGCAATGAACAATTTTGGTACATGATTCTTTTTGAATTACGGTTTTCTCAGGGTATATGCCTAGTAGTGGGATTGCTGGGTCATATGGTAGTTCTATTTGTAGTTTTTTAAGGAACCTCCATACTGTTCTCCATAGTGGCTGTATCAATTTACATTCCCACCAACAGTGTAAGAGGGTTCCCTTTTCTCCACACCCTCTCCAGCATTTATTGTTTCTAGATTTTTAGATGATGGCCATTCTGACTGGTGTGAGATGATATCTCATTGTAGTTTTGATTTGCATTTCTCTAATGATTAGTGATGTTGAGCATTCTTTCATGTGTTTGTTGGCAGTCTGTATAAGAAAGTCTTGAATAATGTAATAGAATTTTAAAGAATAATGATTTAACTTTATAGTCCTTAATGGATTAATGACTAAAGAAGCATTGATAGATACAGAAAATGTGACCATCTGAAAAACAACCAAAAAAACTTAAGTTTGCCACATTATCATTGGCCCATGACATAACTTAGGAAAATTTATAGTCACATGCTCTAGTGCAAGGTAATGTTGACGTTTAGGTCAGCAGTTTTATCATTTCCCATTATAACCTTTCTTCTACTTATAGGTACATAGTTGATGGAGTTTGGGGAAATTTTTTCCCCCATCCACATCCCCAGTGATATTTCCTGGTTAACCTCCTACATAATAGTAATTTCCTCTTCCTGTGTTTCTTTTAGACTTTGCAATGTAACATTTCCTTTGCCTGAAATAAGCAGGTCTAGAGAATAATGTATTGATAATGATATTTCGAATCAGGCTATCTTGGGAAATGTTATTTTCTTCTTCTTTATTATAATAGATTTTCACATGCAGAAATAACGGTTTTCTAAAACAGTTTCTCAACCACAGTACTATCGACAGTTTGGGGCCAGATGATTTTTTCATATTGGGGCTGCTGTTCATAGCAGCATATTTAGCAGCATCTGTGGCCTCTACCCACTAGATGCCAGTAGAACCTCCCACCTCCACTTTAGAATCACTGATCTAAAGAGTGACCATTTGGGAAACTGTTGTATTAAGCTGTCTTTTACCATGATCCACTACTTCTGATTCAGAAATCTGTTAAAGACTGTAGGCTTTAGGACCACACTCAAATTCCAGTGCCACTAGTCACTAATGACCATGGCCAAATAACTTCCCTGTGCCTAAGTTTCCTTGTTTTTGAAATGAGGATACTAGTAGTATCTTCCTAAAGAGAGTATTATAAAGATTAAATGAGTTTACATATTGAGGTCAAACTGTCTGGATAGATGAGGTTAGCTGTTTTTATTTTATCCCTTTCTTCCTCTCTTTCTCATCCATCTGTCCTTTTACTGCACTGTAAAGTTCTAAAAGCTTAAGTCTCTGTGTACATGCATTAATTTAAATTCAGGACATTTTTAGTATATTGAGTATTTGTTTATCTGTTCATTAATTCATTAAAAATATGCTAACCACATATGTCAAAGGCATGTCACCTTCAGCTTGATGATCTTTCGTAGTGTTCTGCATTGTCACTTAAACTTAAGGATACATGATTTTGTCCATGTCTTCTCCAGACGTTCTTAGTGTATCTTCTTAGTCACCTTCTGAACATAGTGCAATCCTTTTTTTTTTTTTTCTGTAGCTGTGTAGTACAACTGTCTTGTGTCCTTTTTGTTTTGTAACTGGAATAATTTCAAGTTTGAATTTTTTCCCTTTCTTAGGGTCCATATTATTTATACATAAAGGGAGTAATATTTTTTCTGCTAATTTTTATATGAAAATAACATTATTTACATATAACTCTTTCAGTGTTTTCCTCCAAAGGCATAGATTAAACAAAAACTTTCATAGATGAGAATGAGAATAATCAAACTTTCCTTTGACTCTGTTCTCTGAAATAGCAATTCATCGTCTAACTTAAAAGACACATTTTTATAATGCAGTTCGAATAATTTCGGATGTGAGTAAGTATTCTCTGAGATTAAGCATTTTAAGAATTTTGAATTTTTTGATTTTTTTTTTTTAGATTTAAGGAAGTCACTAATGGGGAATATTTTACTTAAGCTAGTTGAATAATTCAAAAGAGGTTGACAAAGCAGCAGTGTTTTTACGTATTGATGGCTTGCTTTCCAGGTGAAATTACCTTATAATAAAGTCCTCTTGGTATCAGATATACTACACAGGTTTGGGTTGGACACTTAGTACGTCTCCATAGTTCTCTTCTATCTCAAGAATAGTATATATTATGATCAGAATTTGGAAATACATTATTCTGTATAAATTTTCTAAGATAATTTTCTAAGTCATTTTACAGCTTTTAAAACAGGCTAGTAGAATCAAGGTAACAGGTTCCAAAGAGTAGTATTTTGTTATAGTTTAAATATAGCTAAATAAAAGGCAGTTTAAAATTTTTAAATTGTGGATGTGTTGTTTTACCAGAATTATGTTTGGTTTAAACTGACCATTCCTAAGTGAGTATTTAATGTGACAGAATTTTATTTTCATCCTTTAAAATAGGATTCATCTTTTACTCCTAGGTCATGTATTCTTATTTAGCATTTTACATTATTTTCTTTTATCTGTAAATTCTTAACCTAATATTTTAGTAGCTTTACTACAGTAAAAATTAGTTCTAATTTTTTACGTCTTTCACAAGAAAAACGTCTTAGAAACATCTTTTGTGTGTATGTGTGTGGTAACAGCTTGATAAGGATATAATTCACAGACCATACAATTCACCTATTTAAAGTGTACAATTCAGTACTCTTTAGCATATCCATAGCATTGTGCATCCATCATCACAATCAGTTTTAGAACATTTCGTCACCTCCAGAAGGAACCATGTGCTCTTCAGCAGTCCTTATTCACTCATTCCTGTCCCCAGCCTCTCTCTTGCTCTTCCCCCCACCATTCTTTTTTCCTACTGAAAGTGTCTATTCTGAATTTGTTGGTGCTTAAGGAAAGCAGCTTTGCCCATAATTCATTGTGCCCTGGATTTATGACACCAACTTGTATTTGGCTGATTAGGAACGAGGCCAAACTGCATTTCTCTTTGGTCTCTTCAGTTGATAAGTGGCACTTAACTGATTTCTTTCATATAACCTTTAACAAGAATTCATAAGTTGCATCAGTTATGCCCCAAGAGATGGGCACCTCTGAAAAGATTTGTCAGATTCCTGTCCTGTTTTAACCAGAGTTTTTGGAAAACCTTGGGGAAAGATGGAAATTCACCATCAATCTGAGACTGCATTTAAGTTTTTACAATATTAACTGGAAAAAACAAGATTCCAACATGGCACCCTATAGACCTCCACAGATAATATCATTGACCAAATGAGCATTGTGAGTCGTTGCCATAGGCAGATGTTCCTTGATGGGACCTCAAAGGCCAAAAAAAGGACGTTGCTGAATCCATTACTGAAAAGAACAGGCACCAGGCCTTGATAACACTCTCTAATTCCATGGCATTTTGGTGCCTTGAAAGCCTGACAAGTGTAAATTTGTCATGATACTTGTGGTCTTGAAGCAATGTTTGAATTCGTTCCAGTGGCATGAAAATTGCTTTCTGTTATCCCTGCAAGTACTGCTGCCATGCTACCTACCGGTTGCAAACTCTGGAGTACTGATATGCTTAAGGAGAAGGCAAGATAAATCCTTATACAGACCAAACATAAGTGCTAGTGTTGTTGTCTTCTCCATTAATGGGGGAAGGATTCCATGGTGCAAGTTTCAAAATCCATCCCTTCTCAACTGAAGTACTGCATCATGCGTTTTGATTTCATACAGCTCTTGCCAAGAGGACGTTCCAATGGGAAATGCGATTGCTATATTGTTTTTTTTTAAATTAATTAATTTATTTCGGGCTGCATTGGGTCTTCATTGCTGTGCACAGGCCCTCTCTAGTTGAGGTGAGTGGGCACCACTCTTTGTTGTGGTGTGTGGGCTTATTGTGGTGACCTCCCTTGTTGCAGAGCACAGGCTCTAGGCATGTGGGCTTCAGCAGTTGTAGCATGCAGGCTCAGTAGTTGTGACTCGCAGGCTCCAGAGCGCAGGCTCAGCAGTTGTGGCACACAGGCTGAGTTGCTCTGTGGCATGTGGGATCCTCCCGGACCAGGGCTCGAACCCATGTCCCCTGCATTGGCAGGTGGATTCTTAACCACTGCGCCACCAGGGAAGCCCAGTGATTGCTACATTGTTGAAAGCTGCACAGAATCCACACAAGTAATGCTTCATTTCACTAACATTCGCAATATGAGGTGATATATCTTGTTTTTAAAACATTAGGATTGGTGGCCTCTTTTCATGAGCTTCTGAGTTCATTATGTTGCTTAAGATCTTTCTTCATGAAGGATTTTTTTTTTTAACCTGTAACACCATCTGGGCCTGGTATTTTGGGGGATGGTAGCTTTTTGATAACTTTCTCAATTTCTTCCATTGTTACTGGTCTGTTAGGTTCTCTCATCTAGAGTCAGTTTTGGTAACTGGGTTTCCCATTGCCACTGGCACCCGGCTCCACGCCTGGTAGCCCCCGCCTGCAGGTTGGTGAGCCTGCTAGCCAGCACTGGTGCAGGCGCAGACCTTAATCGACCTCAGAGCATGGGTGGAGCGTCCGAGAGATTATTTCTTTATTACCAGGAATGTTCTCTAAATACTTTGACCATTGAGGCATAAAACTGCTTTATTTTAATTACATTCCAGCTACCTGTTTGCTTTCTAATATCCTAATGTTAATTAGTAGTAGTGGAACAGTATGAGGATAAGTGTGGTTTTTGTATTTGCGGGGTAACAGTCAAGTGAAGAGGACAGAAGTTAAAGAATTATAGAACTACAGAATAAAAATGATAATAGTTGACATGGATACTGTGCAGCTGCCAGATTAGGGCATTAATGCAGTACAGAAGGACTTTCCTGAAGAAATGTTTGCTGAGCTATGAAGAGGAGAAATTAACTCTAGTTTGTTGAGAGAAATTAACTCTAGTTAATTGAGTTGAGAGAGAATGAGTATTCCAAAAAGAACAACCTGGGCAAAGGCTCTGTAGCTGGAGGGGTGAGGGCACCTTCAGAAAACTGAAAGAAGGCCAGTATGGCAGCCATTAGAGTGAAGAGAGTAAGAATACTAAAGCTGGAGAGCTAGGCTGAGAATAGAGCATAAATCCTAGGAAAGTAAGGCCTTCAAGGGACAGTCAGTTTTATTCTCTGAGATGAATCAGGCAGTTACTAGTTTTCATCTAGCAATACTGTTACGCATAATTTACTCATTGTAAATTTGCTGCTACCCAACTTATCACTTACTGAAAATGCTAGAATTCAGGTCTTTATGGTAGAATTCAGGTCTTTAATTTTTGATCTAGTGTTTGCTTGCATGTTTGCTGCCAGCATTCATTCTTGGCTTATTCATTCATTTATTTGTTTAGTAAACATTACGAAATACAGATGCCTCCATAGTAGACCCTGGGTGCTTTAAAATATAGGTTTTAATATTTTTCAGGTACGGCAAGGCCAGCAGATCAGGGACAATTGCCATTGAAGGTTTTTGTTACTTACACTTCGTTCCCAAGAGGAAGGAGCATACCACACCACAGAGAACCACGTGGGGAAATACCAGGGTTGGTCAAGAGATAGAGGGAGAGAGGGGGAAATGTGGGCAAGAGCCTTTATTGTGGTTTCTGTGGGAAGGGATGGGAAAGCAAGGGTAAGCCGGTTTAGGATTGGCAAGTTCGAGTAATTTTAGTAGGCTACAGGATGTAGGGACTGTCATGAGTTGTCTGGTACCTGGCCCTAGGTTAGTTAGGAGAAGGGAGATAGTGGCATGGAGTGTAAGAGCTTGATAGTTGGAGTAAGAGCTCTGGATCAGTTAGTTTGTGTATGAAATATGTGCTCAAAGGCAGCCATTTTCTATCTCTCGGAATTGGCTAACCCTAAGAGGGCCAGTCTTTCCAGGTTAAGCAGGGTCCCATCTGTCAAAGCATCAGCACACAGAAAATAAAAAGGAATAATCAATACACTGAGTATTAATTGTCTCTTGTTCTTAGCACCATGACTAACACATAGTAGGTGCACAGTAAGTTAATTGAATGAATTTAATAAATACTTACACTGTAATCGGGTGTTATTTTTTCTCCCACTTAAATAGCATTTTTTTCTGAACATATAAAGAATGTTTATGCCTGAAAAATTAAGCTAATTTGATCTCAATTTGTCAGTTCTAGTTGGAAGTAAAGCATACTTTTTGGTCTTTTAAAAAGTGCACTTTTTGAGGTAAATAGATCATTCTTTAATTTTGTCATATTAACACACCATAAAAAGATGTTCACATTTAGCAGCCCTTTAAGAGGCGTGTTTTTATGTATACTCTGATTTGTAGTATGGTTGCAAATTAGGAGTTCTTCGAATGGGGCTACTTTAGGCATACTTTTAATCTGTTTATTAAAGTCAACATGTAAATATATATATATATATATATATCATTTGGGTTTTCTGTGAGATCTACGGAAGTTTTTGGACAACCCATACACGCGCGCGCATGTGTACGTATAGTTATACGTACATACATATATTTATTTATTTATTTATTTATTTAATACCTGACTGTTCAATACCCTTTGCAAAAAAAAAAAAAGTGTGGAATGAATTTAGATGTATTACTTTGAAAAGGATGTGTCATTTAAATTTAAATTGGTCATTTGAGCATTAAATATAGTTTCATAAATTTAGAGAGGAGGGAGTGTGAGATTGTGGAATTTGGAATTGAATTTTTGTTCATACACTTGGGAAGTCACTTGGTTTCTTGGAATATCAGTTTACTGTAGTGAATAATAAACAATTTATAGTGTTCTACAATGCTACAGTTAAAAAAATACATGCACAGGTTATACAAAGAGTATAGTTAAAGAAATTCCCAAGGCATTTAATAATAAACATTCAGTAAATGCTGACAATCCTTTTGCATCATTTGTTGTTTCCATGATAATGATGGTTAATTTTGGAATGAAAAGTCATCATGAACACATTTGTTTACACATATTATGTGCCATAATTTTTTAAAAGATGAGAGATTTTGAGACATTATTTCTAAAGTGAATTAGTTATGAATTACCTTTTGTTTTCAATAAAGTAGATTAGAGCAGTGGGTAATTTCAAACAACAGATTCCTATACATTGTAGAGTTATGATTTTATAAATGGGTTTCTGTAAGTAGGTTGAGATGGCATTGGAAGTCAAGTTGCCACTGAAAAGCTATGCTGTGTGTCAAACTCTTGTGTCCCCTTGGAGAAGAGATAGGAGAAGCCAATCTGAGAGGACTGATGGAAAGCATTTTATTCTTTACTTTTTGTGTGTACTTAATAGGCAAGATAATCAAGCCGTGGCTGAGCTATTTCAGTGTGCCATACACTATTCTAGGTACAGAATCAGAGTGGCAGAAGGCACCCTTATTATAATTATAATTATAATCACCCCTAAAGGTGATTATTCTGCTCTTTAGGTGAATGATCACTCCCTCCTCTTTTCCATCAAATACTTACTGAATGTCTGTGGAATGCTAAATAGTGAGATTACTGTGGGGAAAATGGACATGTCCTTGCATAGTCTAGGGTTTTTGTTTTATGGTGTTTGCTCTTATTATTGCTGTTTTTTCCCCTGAAGATTTAGCTTGAACTGATTTCTAACCTAGTTAGAACCTAGTATATATCCTAGTATTATCTGATTATATACTAATTTGTGGAAAGGGGCAGTGAGGTGTCAAGGGGGAAGTTGTTTAGAATATTTATTTTGCCAGAGTTGACCACACAATGAATAGGGTATATTGAATGATGACTATTTCTCTTTCTCTCATTGTTATGTAGGGAA
>NW_006777552.1:1040759-1108531 GCF_000442215.2 Lipotes vexillifer
TAGGGAAAATAGAAACATGTAAAAGAGTACTTTGAGGATTCAGGACCTCAGCTGTTGAGGTTCTGCTCCTCATCTCCTTGTGAATATATGTCTTACTAATGGGATAGATGCTTTTAGATTTCCAAAAGAATAATCTTTGGATTATTAACGTTTTCCTTTGCATCTAACCTAATGCAATTTGCAGTAATTATTGGTTCAAATCATTTCAGTCTAACTGGGGAAAACTCCCTCTATAATGCAGCTTTTAATGTTCTTATTTTTTTGATTAGGCTATACACATGTATCTTTTGGTAACAGAAGCTGGAGGGTGTAGACAAGATGGTTTAGGAAGATGGACAGTTCGTGCCATAATTGCATGTTCACTGAGTAGTTTTGTGGAAAAAAGAGGTAAATTATTAATTCCTGGGCTTGGTGATTTTTCTTATTGAAAGGTTATAATCATTTATAAAACTTTCTTTTTAAAGCTGAACGTCAACTTGCTCTTCTGGCAGGTCCTTTGAAAACCCAGTGTCTCCCCCCACCCAAAAGTTCGGTAGATTTGGAAATATTTTGAAGTGTTTCTATCCTCTCACCTTAGAATTTGAATGGAAATAGTCCATTTTGGTTTTCATTTCCAATACAAATTCACTTTACCCTTGAAACATACAGCAGAACTAAAGTGCCCCTACCTTCCTTTCTAATATCAAGCCTGGGATACTGATACAACAAACATTCAGCAATATTTTTGAAGTTTCTATCATGTGCCAGGGCACCATGCTGTGCATTCAGTTTACACATTATTATTCAGTGCAACCTGGCTTCTTCGAACAACTACTTATGTCTTCCATCTCCTGTCCTAGTTGCTTAGGAGAGTTCCTGAATCCTTGTGACTTTGGGACTACGCTCTTAATGCTCTCCTCACATCTAGGACCAGTGCTGTGTCTACAAATTAGATAAGGGCTTCTGACAAACTTTTGATAATGTGGCAGTCATCTTATAGACCATGGGTAATGTTAACTAATCACCAACCATTGTATGGCATCAAGCTTCTTTTAAACAGATAACCCAAGAAGGCAATACTGTGAGTGAATAGGGTTACTTTGAAGTTTCAGGGCCTTAAACTGTTTAATGAGAATAAGAGAAGATTCTGATTGAGAATGAGGTATTGATTGGGTCTAGGCCCTGAAGCAATATAGAAAAATAATCTTTACAGAGTAAAGCTAGTTTCAACAAGGGGATAAAAACTAAGGAATAGAAAAAGTCCTCTGACTTTTTCTATCATGAATCCTTTGTACTTTCTGATTTTTCCTATGTAGGTAAATACTTTCATAGCTGGAGGAGCATCTTACTTTTTGGGATTCTTTTCCTTGGGCTTCTGCTTTTACTCTAAGAGTCTCAGAGAGAAAAAGACACAGTGTGATGGAGAGGAAAGCTAAATTTAGCTTGAGATGCATGCTCTACCTACTATTTGTGTGACATTGGACCACTTACTCCTCTCTGGGCCTCAGTTTTCTCATGTTTCAACAGTGAGGCATTTGAACTAGTACCTGTGGGTCATTATTAGGATAAATTGGAGAATGTATATTTAATGCCTATTAAAGTGTAATTAATGCATATGATTGCTCAATAAATTGTTATCAAACAGGTCTGGCTGCTCACCACTCAAAAATCAATATTCAAGAGGCAAGTGTTGGTAGAAATAGAAAACATTGCTTTTAACCAGAAAGCTGGCAATCTGCGGGGAAGGCGGCCTTGTGTCCCCAAACCAACTCTGAAGTTCTGCTTGGCCATGAAAGTTTTTTGTTTGTTTGTTTGTTTGTTTTGCGTTACACGGGCCTCTCACTGTTGTGGCCTCTCCCGTTGCTGAGCACAGGCTCCGGACGCGCACGGGCCCAGCCGCTCCGCGGCATGTGGGATCTTCCCAGACCCGGGCATGAACCGGGGTCCCCTGCATCGGCCGGGGGGAGGCGGACTCTCAACCACTGCGTCACCAGGGAAGCCCGCCATGAAAGTTTTTAAAGAAAAAAAGGGAAGTAATCTCAGTAAATCGTTGAGATTCGGAGTCAGAGTCATCACCATCTTTCCCTGCTTGCCAGCTTGTTGGCTTCTTGTGATCTTTCTTTAGATGCTATCTTGTTCACACACTTTGCTCGTAAGATTACTGAAGGGGAAGCTGGGAAAGAGATCTGGTCATCTGTTAATTATTTATTCTTCATTTCTACTTCTTTGATCTATGGAAAGTACCAACAGGTTAGGCAGGGTATTGTGTGATCAAAAGATTTGAAAGGTGTGCTAAGGGCTGGAGATGAGTAGAGCATGGGAGTGCCTGGTTTAAGGTTAGTGACAATATAGCTCTGCTAAAGTGACAAAAGGGGCCTACTGCAGAGAGCACTTTCCTGCCAAAAGCTGCTTACAAAATGATTGAGTGTTACTCTATCAATCATTGCTACTATCTATCAAGTAACGCTGCTACCACTATTAATGTTACTACATCACTCATTTTGACCAAGTGTGTGAAGGTACCATCTTAGGCTTTCCTGAGGCTTTCCCTCATTTACTCTGAGTCCTTCCCCCATTCAGTCTGTCCAAATGTGACCAATGCCACCATTTGAGGAAAGACTCTTATCTCCCTGCAGCTGTTTCATGCACATCCCTTGGGCACACGTGCGAGCACTTACTCATTATTCTTTTCATTATTGTTGTTGCCTCCATTTCACTTTTCAGGAATTGGCAGGTATTTCAACCCAGGAAGAAGCTTTTGTTGACTACTCTTTTTTTTTTTTTTTTTTTTTTTGCGGTATGTGGGCCTCTCACTGTTGCGGCCTCTCCCACCGTGGAGCACAGGCTCCGGACGAGCAGGCTCAGCGGCCATAGCTCACGGGCCCAGCCGCTCCACGGCATGTGGGATCCCCCCAGACCGGGACACGAACCCGTATCCCCTGCATCGGCAGGCGGACTCCCAACCACTGCACCACCAGGGAAGCCCTGTTGACTACTCTTTACAAAGTGGTTGTATAGAGTTGACCCTTAGTTTGTATTTGCTACTCTTAACATTCCTCAGTGATGGCCCTTAAACCCCTTTATCTATTATAGACAAGAGAAAAATGTTTGGAATTCAGTCTGTAGGTTGAAGGGAAACTGGAGAAAGAGGGTAGAGGGTAGAGTTTGAGGTAGTTAAAGGTACAGTTTTATTGGCTCACGGTATCATTTGCTCTCCTTTGATATTTCTTTCTTTATCTCTCAGTTTTTCATTTGTCAAAACTCTTTCCAATTTCTATGTCTAAAAGTGATTTCTGCCTCCTTGAATTTTTTTGACTGAATCATGCATCTTTTATCTTGGATTACTTGTCTATTTCTACTTTCTGTATTTTACCTCCTGGGCGTTTTAGAAGTTAGGCCCATGTGTTGAGATATAGTGAAGGGCTTAAAGGTCCAGGCTCTGGAGCCACACTGGGTAGATGTGAATTCTTGCTCTTAAAATTCACTGTGTGACCTTGAGCAAAGTACTTAACCTATCTCTGTCTCTTTCCTTATCTATAAAATGGAACTAAACTGTTGGATTATTTTGTATGTCGAGTGAGCTAATACGTTTAAAATACTTAGAGCAATGCCTGGGAAGTAGTATATGCTCAGTAAATAAATGTTGCCTGTGATGATGATAATGTTGTACACATTTTTTTCCCTCTGTTTAACACTAAACATGGATACTTGCTTACAGAATACCTTACATAGTCAGGAAGGATATTGTTAAAATGAGTATCTCAGTTGAACATTTATTCTCTCTCAGGGCATCTTGAGCTGCTTGAGATCAGGGACCAAGATTTTGTTTATCTTTAGTGTCCTTATAGTCTAGCACAATGCCTGACACATAGTAGGTTCCCAGTAATGTTATTGAATTGGATATATTTGATGGAGGTGAGATAACCAATGCACTATGCTTCTCTCAGTCTTGGATACTTCTGAACACCCAATTACTCTTGTCAGAAACTTCCCACATTTAATCCATCACCAAAGCTGTTAACTAGACCTATAAATGTATCTCAGATCCATAGCCTCCATTTCCACTTCCACCATCTTTTTTTTTTTTTTTTTTTTTTTTGTACGCGGGCCTCTCACTGTTGTAACCTTTCCCGTTGCGGAGCACAGGCTCCGGACGTGCAGGCTCAGCAGCCATGACTCACAGGCCCAGCCGCTCCACGGCATGTGGGATCTTCCCGAACTGGGGTACGAACCCGTGTCCCCTGCATCGGCAGGTGGACTCTCAACCACTGCGCCACCAGGGAAGCCCCTTCCACCATCTTTATATAAGCTGTCTTATTCTTCTTCCTGGACTACTGCTTTAGTCTCCTAAACTGATCTCGTATCTCCTGTAAGTCTTATTTCACAGAGAAGAAGACAGAACCATTTTTTTAAAAGCAAAAATGATCTTTTCCCTCTCCTACTTGAGAACTCTTCAGTGGCTTCCATGGAGTAACTTGTCCTACAGGGTCTGCCAAAATTTTGTCTTACTTCTTGAGTCTTACCTCATCCTACTCAGTCATTCTGCACCAGTCTTGCTGGCTAGTCTCTCTGTGTTTGGACTGTGCTAAGCTTCTTTGACAAGAATTTTGACAAATTCTGTAAATTGGCATGCTTTTCAGTACCGTCAAAGCACTCTCTCTTTTTTTATTGAACTATAGTTAATTTACAATATTGTGTTAGTTTCAGGTGTACAGCTTCAAATTCTTTTCCATTATAGGTTATTACAAGATATTGACTATAGTTCCCTGTGCTGTACAGTAAATCCTTGTTGTTTATCTGTTTTACATATAGTGGTGTATCTATTTAATCCCATACTCCTAATTTATCCCTCAGCCCCCCTCTTTCCCCTTTGGTATTCATAAGTTTGTTTTCTGTGTCTTTGAGACTGTTTGTTTTGTAAATAAGTTCATTTTTATCATTTTTTAGATTCTACATATAAGTGATATCTTTATAATATTTGTCTTTCTCTGTCTGACTTACTTCACTTAGTATAATCTCTGGGTCCATCCATGTTGCTGCAAATGGTAATATTTCATTCTTTTTTACGGCTGAGTAATATTCCGTTGTGTGTGTGTGTGTGTGTGTGTGTGTGTGTGTGTGTGTGTGTACACATGCATACCCCACATCTTCTTTATCCATTCATCTATTGATGTACACTTAGATTGCTTCCATGTCTTGGCTACTGTGAATAGTGCTGTTATGAACATTGGGGTGCATGTATTTTTTCAAATTAGAGTTTTCGTCTTTTCCCAGGAGTGGGATTGCTGAATCATATGGTAGCTCTATTTTTAGTTTTCTAAGGAACATCCATACTGTTCTCAACAGTGGCTGCACCAATATACATTCCCACCAACAGTGTAGGAGGGTTCCCTGTTCTCCATTCGAAGTACTCTTTGTTTTTCCTTTGTAAAACTGGTCATGATTGTAAATCAAACAAGTGTTTGTCTAGCAGTTTTTTATATGTATTTTGTTTTTTACCCACAAATATTTGTATTTGAAAATAAAAGGACTTAAAAACTGTTATTTATTAATTTACATAGAGTAAATTTGACTTTTTTTGGGGTATACACTACTGTAAATTTTCACACATGTAGATTTGTGAAAACATCACCACAATTAGAATACAAGGAACAATTTTATCACCTAAGAAAACTCCCTTTTGCTATATGCTTTAGGAAAGTCATCCTCCCCTTGACCCTTAACTCCTGGCAACCACTGATCTGTTGTCTTTCACTATAATTTTGTCTTTTTGAGACTGTCATATAAATGGAATCAGGCAGTATATATCCTTTTGAAGCATAATGTCTTTTAAATCCATCCAAGCTATTATGTATGTTATTAGAATGTTCTTATTTTATTGCTGAGTAGTATTCCATTGTATGGCTGTACCACTTCAGCCATTGAAGGACATTTGGGTATCTAGCACATTTTTTTTTTGGGGGGGGCCACACTGTGGGGCATGTAAGATCTTAGTTCCCTGACCAGGAATTGAACCTGCACCCCCTGCATTGGAAGGTGGAATCTTAACCACTGGACCACCAGGGAAGTCCCTCTAGTACATTTTAATGACTTTCTCAGTAAGTTCCATGAGCATGACAGCCTGGACTTGTTAGCATGTGTCCTCTCTCTGTCTTTCCATATCTTATTCTCTCTGTCTCTATGTGTGTGTATACAGACATTGCACACATGCACCAACCAGACATGGTGCTTTATTTTTGAACCATTGGTGTAAATTGCATCAGTCATGGCCTTTTACTCCTAAATACTTCAGCTTTTAGTCGTCATGTCTTTGTAGTCTCTTTTACACTGTAATGTCATTTCCTGAGTCTTTCTCACTTATGACTAACATTTTTGAAAAATACAGTTCTACTCTGTCTCCTTCTCTCCCTTTCTTCCTCCCTTACTCTCTCCCAGAATGTTCCTCATTTGGGGTTTGTCTTATATTTTCTCTTGGTTAGATCCAGGTTAATCATCCCTGGTTGGAATATTACATAAGCGATGTGTCCTTCTTGAAATATCACATCTAGCAGTATGTGGTGTCTACCTGCTTCTCATTAATCATGTCAATTCTGGTCAAGGTGTTGTCCGATTTCTCCACTGTGTGATACTTTTTTTTTGTTTTTCCTGGCAACTGTTAAGCCATCTGTATTGAGTTACTGCTCCTCATTAAAAATTTCCCCTACATTGAGCAAAATGACAAATATTTTTTATTGTTACTGGACTAATTTTTATTGTA
Organism: Lipotes vexillifer; assembly: GCF_000442215.2. Taxonomy (NCBI): domain Eukaryota; kingdom Metazoa; phylum Chordata; class Mammalia; order Artiodactyla; family Lipotidae; genus Lipotes; species Lipotes vexillifer. The sequence continues at coordinate 1,047,496 of NW_006777552.1, forward strand.
AACCCCATTTCAAGTTTTGATTCTTTTGATTTTAGGATCTATAAGTAATTTTTAAGATCCATAATAAGATCAGTAACTGCTATTGTAAACCATTCTTTAGATGTAAACCCATCTTGATTGGTTTATACATAGATGCTATATGTCTAAATAATGCAGATGGCATATATGTAAAAGATGGTAATAGAACAGTTTTCCTCTTATTTTTGTATTTTTGTACTTGTGATGGAATTGCTGAATGGAAAGGAAATAGATATGTGTTGAAACTTAAGGCATGAGATTATTTAAAGATAGAGGTAGTACAAAAGAAGGTTTAGCAGTAAGAATGAGAAATAATTTAGTGAGCCAATCTCCTGGAAAGAAAAGGGAGGATGCCTGCTTAGGAGGCTTAGTGTTCAGAAATAGTTCTATTGGATATTAGTAGGAATGAGAAAAGGGATATGAGGAACCATTTTGATGTATTATTCCAGAGCAAGTTCAAAATGTCACAATTCAGTTGGGGAGAATTATTGTGCATTGGAGATATATGAAGATTTTATTAAACGTGTTATAGAACTTAAAGCTCATGAGAGGATTTAAAATTACCTAAATAATACAGATTACTGTGAAATGAAAGTATTTAAAGCACAGGGAAATGTACCCTCCGGTAAGTGCAGTGGGAAGCTGGGAAACTTGAGTTCTTATCTAAACCTTGAGTGGGCAATTTTGCCACTAATTAGTGATGTGCTCATAGCAAGAAAGATGAAGAGGTCTCTGGATTCTTTCCCTGCATCAACTTTTTTCGTGTTTTGATTTCTGCAGTCTTCTTTAGTAGTGATCACTTGTCTCTAAGAGCAGCACCTCCTAGATGAACAGATCTTTACTTCAAGATCTAGTAAGAATAAATATTTTTGTCTGCTTTGGATATTTCTAGAACAGAGGACAAAATTAATTAATGAATGTTCTGATCTTGTTACCTTGTAGTTTATCCTCTTTGAATTTTATTTTGATTGCGATGGACCAGTTTCTCTGACTTTTTCTAGACTGTAGGAGAGTAAAAAGTTTTCCTTGACTCTCTTAGGGTCCCTGGCTGGGTCTGAAAATTAAACTGAGAAAGACAAGACAACAGGATTAAAGCATACAAATTTAATGTACATTTTACATGTCATGGGAGTCTTCATAAGGAAATGAAGACTCAAAGAAACTGTTAAACCTGTGTTTGATGTAGAATGGGAAGTCATGGAAAGATACGATAGGGTAAAGGGTATGAGGTAAGTATAATAAACAAGGGGAAATTTTACAAGTCCCATTTGTTTGTATTCTTCTGAGTCCTGTTGTCTTTGGAAGGATTCCTCCCATTATAGGGAGGGCAGTTCTCACTTGAGGGTTTAATGACTTCTTTCAGGGGACAAGGGCAGGGAGTATGGGGGTGTGGCTGGGGGTGGGAGAGGTCAGAGAGAGAACTTCCTGCTCATGCTGTACGCTCAGACTCCTTCAGCTTAAAGTATTCAGTATGCCAAGGTGCTATATTTTGGGGTACCGTGTCCTGAACCCCATCATAATTCTTTAAGTTGTATGACACAGTTGAAAAAAATCTGTGAGACATACCTCATTATGCTTTGTATGTTATTGAAAATATGAAACAAAATGAACTTGAAAAACCTACCTCTTGTTTCATCCTTACCTCTATAATTTATGTCATTTCTCTGTCATTTGGTTTTTTGGTTGTTGTTTTCTAATTTCTGTGTTTATAAAATAGCAGTAACAGTAGCCAACCACAAAGGATAGCTGTGAGATTTGTAAGTCATTTTGATAAAGATCTGTTGTCTAGTGTGCACCTCTGATTTTTTATTGTAATTGAAAGAAAGTGCTGGGTATTATACAAAATATTAATATGGAAATAATTTATATTATTATCTGAAGTAGTTGTCTTGATGTGAAATAAAGCTGCTTTAATATCAAAAGGGAGTTATAGTATACAGTTATATATATTATTACTGATATTTTAAGTGCATTGTCAGGGTTTTAGTAATATTAATAAATGTCAGAATTAGAAAGTCTAAGCAGTCAGGTTTTTGGAAAATTAATGACTAAACAATGTATAATATATAGTTTATAGTCAACTCTTTAAATACTTACTTTAAAATATTACATTATGCACAGATGCATTTTTATTGTAAAAAATTCGGGTTAATTCAGATGTATATATGGTCAAAAGTCATTAAAGGGCTTCTTTCACTCTCCTCAACTTTTCTTGTCAAAGATAACCTTTGTCAGTAACTTGGTATGCAACCTGATATCATTCTACAACTCAAAGCATATACCTTAATATATTAAGGTACTAATTGGTCGTATTCAATACTTTATATAGACCAATTTTTTTTAATTAAAGAAGAGCACAGAAGAACAGCATATGTCAAGTTCATTGTCCTAAATTACTTGTTTTTGCTACCTGTTTTTTTTTAAGGAATAAAGCAACATTGAAGTCTCTACTGTATATTCAAAACAATACAAATATAAATATTCTGTATATTTAAAAAATTCACAAAAGTTACATTACTCTTGGGCTTCCCTGGTGGCGCAGTGGTTGGGAGTCCGCCTGCCGATGCAAGGGACACGGGTTCGTGCCCCGGTCCGGAAAGATCCCAGATGCCGCGGAGCAGCTAGGCCCGTGAGCTGTGGCCGCTGAGCCTGCGCGTCCGGAGCCTGTGCTCCGCAGCGGGAGAGGCCACAATAATGAGAGGCCTGCGTACCACAAAAAAAAAAAAAAAAAGTTACATTCCTCTATTTACATCTTATTTCAACTTGCTTTTTCCATTCGATAGCTATTTGTTGTTGATGTATACAGAGTTTGTTCGTTCTGAATATTTAAAATTTTCATGTTTAAAAAATACTTACTTTTAAAATGAAATATTTAGGTTTGTGCGTTAGGAAAACTCAAGTTAACTGCATTCTGAAAAAATAAGTTCCTGAGATTTCCTTTTAACAATACTTTTGAAACACAGATAACATTACTTCCTGTCTCTCAGTTTCCTGTATCCATGGCAACCTCTGTTTTACACACTGAGTGTGGAGGAACCAATGTGAAGAGTGGTGTTTCCTGAGCAAATTGTGACTTAAAAAAAAAAAGAGGTGGAGGGGTGGAGGTCAACAGTGGCACAAAAGAAATGGAGTTTAGAAATGTCGCTCTTCAGATATAGAAAGAAAACCTTTACTTGAATCAGCTGAGTGTTAATATGAATTTCCTGTTCTTGGTAAGATTATTTATTTAAATATGAACTTTTAGCTGAAACAAAAAATAATTTGGTTTGTAAAAACCTGTAAAGAGAGTTTAATTGTTCTGTAATGAATGTGTATAATTCCTAAATTATAATGTTGTTTAATTGATATTAGACTTTAAGTTGATAAAGGGGCATAGTATATCCAAAGATCTTTATCCCTGCATCATCATTTGTCACTTTAGTTATAGTCAGTTGTAATATTTAAGTTAGCAAACATTTTATTTTGCAGTTCATTAAATTTGAATTATCATTTTGTCACACAGTGGGTTAATGGCCTGGAGGTTCTAATAATTCTAGAACGTATTTCAGCCTTACTGTTTTATGCTATCACCATAGTATGATTCATGATATTTAGTATTATGGCTGATCCTAATAAAATAAAATAGAGTATAGAATTTCTAGTGTTATAAAACTTTCATTTAAAGAACTTTTTGATGATTTAAAGTTTTACCTTTTCTTTTTATAGCCAATTTTGATATGAACAGAAAAACCAAGAACAGGGCTATGTGTGGAGTACGTTTTTCTCTGCCTTGCCTACGACTGTTTCTACTTGTTACCTGTTATCTTGTGTTATTATTCCATAAAGAGATACTTGGATGTTCGTCTGTTTGCCAGCTCTGCACTGGGAGACAAATTAACTGCCGTAACTTAGGCCTTTCAAGCATTCCTAAGAATTTTCCTGAAAGTACAGTTTTTCTGTATCTGACTGGAAATAATATATCTCATATAAATGAAAGTGAATTAACTGGACTTCATTCTCTTGTAGCATTGTATTTAGATAATTCTAACATTGTGTATGTGTATCCAAAAGCTTTTGTTCATTTGAGGCAGCTATATTTTCTATATCTGAATAATAATTTTATAAAACGCTTGGATCCTGGAATATTTGAGGGACTTTCCAATCTTCGTAATTTATATTTACAGTCTAATCAAGTATCTTTTGTTCCAAGAGGAGTATTTCATGATCTAGTTTCAGTTCAGTACTTAAATCTACAAAGAAATCGCCTCACTGTCCTCGGGAGTGGTACGTTTGTTGGTATGATTGCTCTTCGGATACTTGATTTATCAAACAATAAAATTTTGAGGATATCAGACTCAGGCTTTCAACACCTTGGAAACCTGGATTGTTTGTATCTAGAAGGTAATAATTTAACAAAAGTACCATCAAATGCTTTTGAAGTTCTTAAGAGTCTTAAAAGACTTTCTTTGTCTCATAACCATATTGAAGCAATACAGCCCTTTGCATTTAAAGGACTTGTCAATTTGGAGTATCTCCTCCTGAAAAGTTCAAGAATTAAAAATGTTACTAGGGATGGGTTTAGTGGAATTAGTAATCTTAAACATTTGATCTTAAGTCATAATGATTTAGAAAATTTAAATTCTGACACATTTAGCTTGTTAAAGAATTTAATTTATCTTAAGTTAGATAGAAACAGAATAATCAGCATTGAAAATGATACATTTGAAAACATGGGAGCATCTTTGAAGATTCTTAACCTGTCATTTAATAATCTTACAGACTTACATCCAAGGGTCCTTAAGCCATTGTCTTCATTGACTCATCTTCAGGCAAATTCTAATCCTTGGGAATGTAACTGCAAACTATTGGGTCTTCGCGACTGGTTAGCATCTTCAGCCATTACTCTAAACATCTATTGTCAGAATCCCCCATCCATGCGTGGCAGAGCATTGCATTATATTAAATGGACTGACTTTACAAATTGCGTTACATCTTCAACAAATGTATCCAGAGCTTGGGCTATAAAATCTCTTCATATTCATCACAAGACCACTGCATTGATGATGGCCTGGCATAAAATAACCACAAATGGGAAACATTTGGAAAACACTGAGAGTGTTACTTTCTGGGAACGAATTCGTACTTCACCTGCCAGTAGATTTTTTCAAGAGAATACCTTTGGTAATCCATTAGAGACTACTGCAGTGTTACCTGTGCAAATACAGCTTACTTCTCCTGTTAACTTGAACTTGGAAAAAAACAGTGCTCTACCGATTGATGCTGCTTCGGTGTCAGGGAAGACATCTCTAATTTGTACACAAGAAGTTGAAAAGTTGAATGAGGCTTTTGACATTTTGCTAGCTTTTTTTATTTTAGCTTGTGTTGTAATTGTTTTTTTGATCTACAAAGTTGTTCAGTTTAAACAAAAACTAAAGGCACCAGAAAACTCAGGGGAAAATAGACTTGAATACTACAGCTTTTATCAGTCAGCAAGGTATAATGTAACAGCTTCAATCTGTAACACTTCCCCAAATTCTCTAGAATGCCTTGGTTTGGAGCAGATTCGACTTCATAAACAAATTGTTCCTGAAAGTGAGGCACAGGTCATTCTCTTTGAACATTCTGCATTATAATTCAACTGAATATTGACTATAAGAAAACCTCAGTGTCATGGACATGAATAAAACTGAAGCATCCTTATAGAATTATAGACTTTATTTGGATATATAATGAATTATATGAGCTTAGCATTAATAAATATATGTTTTTAATAATTTGTGAATACTGTATTCATTTAGCAAATATTTTCTTTGATAATCACTGTATTAAGTAATTAATAATAACTAATGTTTCTGTGTACCAAGCACTATGCTAAATACTTCATATATAACATTTAATCCTTAAAAAACCTTATAAGGTAGTTCTATCTACATTTTACAGGTAGGGAAACTTAGGCAGAGTGAGTTTAAGAAACTCCCAAATTCTCACAGCTTGTGACACTTTTTAGGTCTGATTCCAGAGCCCATGCTTTTAATTTTATACTATACTGCTGCCTGGATGCTAGGGTTATAATTGTGAATAACATGGACATGTTCCTATTCTCAGTAGAGCTTGAAATGTAGAGGAGGACACACATGGTTATTGTACAGTGTGATAAATACTGCACTTGAAGGTACTCTCTTGTATAACATATGTGGAGGTGAGAGATAGCTTTATGAGAAAAGTGACATTGAAACTGGATTGTAAAGGATAAGTAGAAATTAGCCCAGTGAAAGAGAGCTGAGTAGTAGGTAGAGGGTTGAAGAAATAGAATACTGCTTTTCAGGAACGAAAATTCAGTCCAACGAGTTGTGAGTGGGTATTATGAGATTTGCAGCTAGAGAGAAATCAGACGATGAAGGATGTTGTAATTTCATGTTTTTCCCTAGGGCAGCAGGGAGCCAATGGAAGGATTTTAAGCATTGTTAAGGGAACCTAATGCTGCTGTTTGGCTACACATTCAGGGATTCTTTTTTTTTTTTTTTTTTTTTTAATTTTTTTTTTTTTTTTTTTTTTGGGGCTGCACTGGGTCTTCGTTGCTGCATGTGGGCTTTCTCTAGTTGTGATGAGCAGGGGCTACTCTTCATGGTGGTGCGCAGGCTTCTCATTGCAGTGGCTTCTCTTGTTGCAGAGCACAGGCTCTAGCACGTGGTCTTCAGTAGTTGTGGCTCGCGGGCTCTAGAGTGCAGGCTCAGTAGTTGTGGCGCACGCGCTTAGTTGCTCCGTGGCATGTGGAATCTTCCCGGACCAGAGCTCGAACCCGTGTCCCCTGCATTGGCAGGCAGATTCTTAACCACTGAGCCACCAGAGAAGTCCCAAGGATTCTTTTAAACATTTAGCATTTGGCAAATACAAACTGAAAGTGCACTCTTTCTGGAAGGAACAAGACTAGAAACAGGATTAATCTGAATTTCCCATGGAGTAATCACTGATTCATGGGAGAGATGCTGGAGCCCTGGACTGGGGTGGTGGCATACAGGATGGAGGGATTCTAGAGCTACTTTGGAAGGTGCCTTTGTGATTGGCAGAGGCATGACAGGTGAGGGAGAAATCAGATGTTAGGTTTTTGGAAAATATTTGCCCTTAGACTACAGGCAACATTTTAGAAAACTCTTGTTTATTTATAAACCACATACAGAAGTAAATACACCTGTTTTAATCACTACTTAGGTCAAGAAATAGAACATTCAAACATAATGTGGACATTTCTTGAACTTAAGAATTATAGAAATAACCAAGTGTTTAAGCTTTAAGGTGGAGGGGGACCCACATGTAATAAGGGCATTTTCACTCCATTTCTTATCCACACCACAACAAAAACAGTAAAATTTGCCATATTTGTTTTTAAGCATTGCCAAAATGGGAAAAGAAAGCCTGGAAACCTTTTACAAGGTTCTGAGAATGAGCTTTGATGTTAGGTCTTCCTACCAAGTTGGTCCTTCATGCACTTCCCCACATCCTATTGTACTTCTTGTTCTTCCTTGTTAGAAGGATACCACTCCTTGCTTGTCTTCTGTTACTGGGCCAGACTGGAAAACGTATTCATGGACTTGTAATATGTTGTGCTGCTCTGGACTAAGAGGAAAGAGAACGGGGTACGTGAAACCAAAGAGAAGGTTGTTCTGTTTACCGGTTAGACTTTGTTTTTATGCATCGCCTACTGAATAGTAACTTAATTTTTTTCCTCCTGAGAAGGCCCATTTTATTTCTCATTAAAACTTTTTCTTTTCTGTTATTGGACTTGCTGATAAGGCCTTAGGTGAGTGGGAGGGATATGCATCAGTTGTCTCAAATTATTATCTAGTTTGTTAATGATTTCACGGTTATGGAGCAATATTAACAAGGTGATGGGCCCATGGTTTTCAGTATTATACTGTCTCAAGTATAGTTTTTTAAAAGTGCCCTCTATCTCTAGTCATCACTCTACTGAAGTGGGTAGGCTCTTGTGGCTGCATACTTTAATGTGAGAAGCCTTGTGGGTTAAAAGATAAATACGGAGAAAGCAGCATGAATGAAAGGAATGGATAGTATGCGTTCTGCTGGTCCAAATGTGCCTTGTTTCATTGTTCCTGACTCTTGAGGCATCATGTGACATAGTAGAGGGCACTATATTTTATTGGGAAGTAGTTTTTTGATTGTCAATAGTGTGTAATTGTAATATACAGTACTTTCCTTTTATCTCCATGTCTTCCCATATGTCTTGAGTTTCCAGTACCTGAGCATAAACCCTTGCCTGTTCTTAGTTTGGATATTGGCTTTGGAAAATCTAACTTTTTGCCAGATACCTTCTCTGATACCCTTCCTAGTGTTAATTCTATTCTTAATACATAAGTTCACATTTTCTTTGTATTTTGTTTGAGGTCCCATGGAGCAAATATTTTTATGTTCTAGTTCAGTTTCCTCATGTTTTGGCTTTCAGAACCCCTTTTCTTAAATCATCTGCTTCTCATCTATGAAAGCCTCCTAAGGCATTGTCTTCTAGAATGGGGACCTGTGAGATAAAAGAAGAAAATATGTATGGTCTCTACCCCTGATTCTTGGCACAGAGCTCCTGAAACCCTTGTAATTTCCTAAGTGATAAGAACATTAGGAGCATCTTTTGTTCTGACGAGGCAGCTCTGGGGTGGGCTCCTAGACTGAGGTCACCAGAGAGACTGAGCCATGTTTAGAGGCTTGGAATTTTCAGCTCCAAGCCCCATCTTCCACAGAGGGGAGATGAGCTGGAAATGGAGTTAATAATTGACTATGTATGTAAGGAATTCTCCATAAAATCCCAATAGTAGGGTGTTCAAGGAGCTTCCAGATGGGGGAACACATCCACATCAGAAGGGTGATACGCCCCAACTCCACAGGGACCAAAGCACCTGTGCTCGGGACCCTCCCAGACCTTGCCCTCTGTAGCTCTTCATCTGGCTATTCATCTGTATTCTTTATCATATATTTTAGTAAACTGGTAAACATGTTTCCCTGAATTCTGTGATTTCTCTGGCAAATCAGTTGAACCTAGGGAGGAGTCATTGGAACCTTTGGCATCTGAGGGACTTGGGGGGTAGCTCAGTCTTGTGGGTCTGAGACCTTAACCTGTGGGATCTGACATTATCTCCAGGGAGATAGTGTTAGAATTGAGTTAAATTGTAGGTCATCCAGCGGGTGTCACAGAGAATGGCATGTTGGGAAAATCTTCCACACATTTGGTGACCAGAAGTAAAGTGTGCTGTGAGTAAAGAAGACTCACAGAAGAGAAACATAGTAGGGAAGAACAGGGTTTCCCCCTACTCAGGAAGGAAAAATCTGAGTTTTTTTTCCATTCAGGACCATACCCTCCTGGAGTTTCATTCCTACTGTAAATACAACTAACCAGGTAAATTCAGGCAATAGCATTCTTAGCAGATGGAATCCCTCCATGGAAGTCCTTAGACTAAGAAAGTGTTTGTCAAAAAGAAGGCTGGTATAGCTGGAGAGGAGTATGAAAAGTTAGGTGAGGTCAGAGAGAGGTAGGCAGCAACCAGGTCAGATGGGGCTGAGTAAACCATGATTAGGAGTTTGGATTTTTATGTGTAATGGGAAGTTACTGAAAGGTTAAACCCTTACTTACTTACTTTATTAAAAAAATTTTAACATCTTTATTGGAGTATAATTGCTTTACAATGTTGTGTTAGTTTCTGCTGTATAACAAAGTGAATCAGCTATATGTATACATATATCCCCATATCCCCTCCCTCTTGCATCTCCCTCCCACCCTCCCTATCCCACCCCTCTAGGTGGTCACAGAGCACCGAGCTGATCTCTCTGTGCTGTGCAGCTGCTTCCCAGTAGCTATCGATTTTACATTTGGTAGTGTATATGTCAGTACCACTGTCTCACTTCGTCCCAGCTTACCCTTCCCCCTCCCCGTGTCCTCAAGTCCATTCTCTACGTCTGCGTCTTTATTCCTGTCCTGCCCCTAGGTTCTTCAGAACCTTTTTTTTTTTTTTTTTTAGATTCCATATATATGTGTTAGCATGTGTAAACCCTTCCTTTAAAGCAAGGGAGACATGATCAGATTTTGCAAAAGAGCACTGTGTAGAGAATGAATTAGAAGAAACAAAGAGTGGAAGGGTCCCCAGGAAGTTATGCAATAGTTCAAAGTAGAGACAGGATTGACTTGCAGCACACTGTTCACAGTAGGATATAGAGAAGTTGAAAAATTTCATAGATAAATGTGACAGAATTTGATGATAAATCGGATTTTTGAAGGGTAGATGAGAAGAAAGGTCAAAACTGAATCCCAGGTTCTGGCCTGAGTCACTGGGTGCTTAGAATTGCTCTGTAGTCAGATAAGGACAACTGGAAGAGAGCCTGATTTTGATTTTCTATCTTGTTTTGCTTTATTTTTCTTGGGAAGGCACTCAAAAGTTTGGTGTTGGCTACCTTAAGTTAGAGATGCTTGTGAGACTGCCAAGAGTGGATGAGGAGGATGTAGATGTAATAGGGTTCCAAAGCTCAGAGAGGTCATTGTGAGTGCTAGCAGTATTTAGGAGGAATTTGGCAGTGTGCCTGAACGAGGCAGGTCTAAATAGCAGGCATTTAACTCATTTTCCCAGTGTGCCTGAACGAGGCAGGTCTAAATAGCAGGCATTTAACTCATTTTCCCTATAAGAAAAATCTACATAAGGTTTTTGGTCAGCTTGAATGTGTTGTATTTACAAAGCTGTAACAAAATAGTCAAATGCCTATTATATTTTTAGTTTAGTTACACATACATATTTTAAAATAATGTAAATAGATTTTTTTCCCCTGTTATTTCGTGATAGTTTTATTCAAATGCTTCATGTAAATCTTTGACATCAATGTTCTCATCATCACAGACTTCCATTCTGATCACATAACACTGTTTTACAGAGCACATTATCTTCGTTTTGGTCTGAGCAGTGTGACATACAGCACTTCTCCAGAAATTTAACTCTAAGCCACAAGTATCTTTTCATATAACTTTAATAGCGTTAACTAAGTTGGCTTTTTCTCATTTATCCTGAAGATATATGTTCATGATTGCCTTGTGATAACTTGTATAGCTCTGTTTTCAACAATGTCCACCATTTATAATGGTGAGGTCATGCCTCCAACCCAGTAATTACTAAATCTCTATTAAATTCTTTTGTATCACTTTAAAAAAAAAGTTTGTCAAGTGACTCCTATAAGCTTTGAAAATAAGCATTGATTGGGTTTTTTCAGCCTAATGTCTTTTCCAAACAGTTCTGTGCCAGTCATTGATCATCTTCTTTTTAATGGAACCTTAGTATATCTTCACTGAGCAGTGTTTCTTAAAGCATAGTCTTCCTCTTGAAAATCATATAATATGGCAGTTTCTTCTCATCCCACTATACATAGATCATTGTAGTTATTTCTTATTGTCTTAAAGATAACGGCTTGCTCCCCCCCCCCACCTCTATGCAGTCAAAAAAGAAAAAAAGTTAATTGGGGAATGGTTTATAATATGTAAGGATAATTGTTGTATAAACTTTAATTTTAAAATAACTTAGTGAACTTCCATTATGAACTTTTTATCCTTTTATTTCCTTGCCCAGTATTTGTCAAGGGAACTAGATTTATTAATACATACACTGTTCCATGACCACGAAGAGAATTAACTATGTAGAAAGGATGTATGTTTCCATTTAAGTGACAGAAATATTTCCAGCCTAGGTCCTGGAAAACAGAGAGGGGAAAAACCTGATTTTAGTGTAAATGTCACCACTTTTATAACTTCCGGTGTGGTAGGAATTCTGGAATAAGACCGATAAATCAAGGCTTTTTTCGTTTTCCTTTTTCTTTTAGTAAACTGCTGTTCTTTCCTTAATATTGTTAATATAAGCAGAAAAGTATAATTTACAGAATATTTTATTTGATTGTGGCTTTTAGTGCTTAAAAACTTATTTTCTTAAATTACCTTAACTTCATTGACCCTCTGACTTAGGATTTAATGATGTGAGTGGGTTCAGATATTATTATGTGCAGTGTACAAATAGTATAATTGTTGTCTGGTTAGAGCAGAGAAAATTTTAAAGTAACTGAAGTTCTGATTTCTTTCTTTCTTGGGCTTGCTACTATGAAAAACTTAAATCATCAATTTTTGATTATAAAACTGTTCAGAAAAAGTAACTGAAAATTTGGTGTTTCTGCATTCCTGTTTTCCTCCAAGGCCCAAGGGAATGCAGATGTGATGTAAATGTGTAAACCCATCACTTACAGAGAAGCTATTTAAGGCACAGGCTCTATGATGATGGATCAGTTAATCTAAAAACTGGAAGTGTAAAATGCTTACTAGAAAAATACTAATAAAAATTGGATAAATGAAAGAAACTAGAGTCCTGTTCACATTGAACCTAATATTTATTGTTTAGGCTAACCAAATGAATATTAGAATATTTCTTGTATTTGTGCCTTTGGGAGTAAAAATTTTGCACTATCTTTCTAGGGGCATTTTGTTTTCTGAACACCTGTGGTTGGGTTCATAGTGATACAAAAGGACAGAAATAATTTTAAGCAAGCGTGATTTTTTAAGTTGGGTGAAAAATACAAAGATGGAGTTTTTTTTCTTTAGTACATAGTTTTCAAAAGCAAGAAAAAATCACTCTGTGTGAAGTTTCTGCAATTCACATATTCTACAGATACTGTTACACACCCAGAAAATATCACACCTTTAGGAAATACTAAGTCAAGATTAAGAGCTATAGTTTTACTCACGTGCATTTAACTGAAAAAGAAAAGTTTACTAAAAACTATGTGGAATTGTTTTAAATGATCAGATGGTCTTTACCCACTGAATAAAATTTTTAATGCTCTCACCTACTTATTTAATGTTTGTGTCTGTATATATATAGAACATCAATTACCACATACTTGAAGAACAAAACAAGCAGATGTTTAAAAAGGCCGGTGTTCTTTCTGTAGCATAGTTGTACCTCTGGTCTGTGCAAATAAATTAATGTATCAACCAAGTATGTAAAATAAGAAAAGGAAAAGTGTGATAGGTAAAAAGGAAGATTACTAATACTTCTTGCCCTTCAGTTTTACTTTTATTCTCTCCTTTCATCCTTGATGTTAAACTTTCCTTGAATTTTCTAAGATGAATGTTTCAGATGTAGATTCCAACACAGCCACCTTCTGTTCTATTTTCTGCCTAATGTCAGGTGTAGACTAATGAATTGTAATATGTTATCTACAGCTTAGTTACCTATACTTGTAATTTTAAAAAGAAATAAGTAAAAATAATATTGTTTAAAAAAAAGGGCAGTTTTTGAGCTTTGGGGATCATAAATTCCTATGATTATTTATTTTGTGTTCACATGATGCATGTTACCCTAAGGGACATAAAGAAATAAATGTAACACATGGGCTCTGCTTCATGTTACTTACCATCTTAGGGAGAGCAGGCATGCAGGCATGAAAAATTAAAGGACATAAGAAGAAAGTAATAAAAAAGGTGCCACATGAGTGGCACGCCAAATGAGTAGTGCAGAGGTTTTATGCTACTGGAAACTCAAAGGACAGAGTGCTCAATTACAGTGAGGTAAGGAGTGGTCAGGGAAGACTTCGTGAAGAAAATGTGAATTATGCATTGAATAGAACAAAGGAGGGAGAACATTGTGAGGGGCAGGGAGTAAGCAGTTATTGGAGTCAGGAACTTCTGTATTCAGGAGGTGATGACTTAATGCCTGAGAGCAGTGAAATGAAGAATAGTTCAATACAACTTTGGAAAGGTGGTTTTAGTAGAGCTTGCTGAGGTTCTCGATGGGCCTTGAAAGTTCTTAAATTAAGGAGAAAGAAAAGAAGGCACTCAGTTGGGTCCGATTTAGCATTGTGAAATGAAAATAAGTTTATATCAAATTTGGGATTCCTTTAGGAGAAGCATCTATCCTAATGCAATAAATAAAAGATAAGTTAACTTGAAAATTCTAAGATCTCAAGTGGTGGTAGAATGATCCAGTCTGTAGAGGCCAGTGATGAGGATTAGAGAATAGTAATTTGCCAGTGCTTCATGAGCATCATCCAGACGACAGGATGCTCTGACTTAAGCCAGTAAATGCTGGGTCGGCCAAAAGGTTCATTCAGTTTTTCCCGTAAGATAGCGCTTAGTTGTCTTTAACTTCATTTGAAACAATTTTGTTAAATTGTATTCTGACAGCTGTCATATCAGTGTGCATTAAAAAAGAAACATCAAAATTGGTGAATTTTTGTAGCCATTTTAATATTGAAGGTGGAAGAAAAACAACATTTTCGGCATATTATGCTGTATTATTTCAAGAAAGGTAGAAACTCAACTGAAACGAAAAAAACAATTTGTGCAGTGTATAGAGAAGGTGCTGTGACTGACTGAATGTGTCGAAAGTGGTTTGCAAAGTTTCGTGCTGGAGATTTCTCTCTGGACGATGCTCCATGGTCAGGTAGACCAGTTGAAGTTGATAGTGATCAAATCAAGATATTAATTGAGAACAATCGTTATACCACACAGGAGATAGCCAACATACTCAAAATATCCAAATCAAGCATTGAAAGTCATTTGTACCAGCTTGGTTATATGAATCGCTTTGACGTTTGGGTTCCAAGCCAAAAAAACCTTTTGACCATATTTCCACGTGCGATTCTCTACTTAAACGTAATGAAAAAGTTCCGTCTTTAAATCAAATTGTGACAGGTGGCGAAAAGTGGATACTGTACAATAATGTGGAATGGAAGAGATCGTGGGGCAAGTGAAATGAACCACCACCAACCACACCAAAGGCCAGTCTTCATCCAAAGAAGGTGATGTTGTGTATGTGGTGAAATTGGGAGTCCTCTAATTTGGGCTCCTTCCGGAAAGCCAAACAATTCCAACAAGTACTGCTCCTAATTAGACCAACTGAAAGCAGCAGTCGTCGAAAAGCGTCCGAATTAGTCAACAGAAAACGCATAATCTTCCATCAGGATAACGCAAGACTGCGTGTTTCTTTGACGACAAGGCAAAAACTGTTACAGCTTGGCTGGGAAGTTCTCATTCATCCATCTTATTCACCAGACATTGCACTTTCAGATTTCCATTTATTTCGGTCTTTACAAAATCCTCTTACTGGAAAAAATTTCAATTCTCTGGAAGACTGTAAAAGGCACCTGGAACAGTTCTTTGCTCACAAAGATAAAAAGTTTTGGGAAGATGGAATTATGAAGTTACCTGAAAACTGGCAGAAGGTAGTGGAACAAAACAGTGAATACATTGTTCCATAAAGTTCTTGGTGAAAATGAACAATGCGTCTTTTATTTTTACTTAAAACCTGAAGGAACTTTTTGGCCAACCCAGTAAGTCAGAAACCTGTAAAATTGAGAAAGCCAGTTATTCAGGAGATCATAACCTGATTTAAAACAAAAAAGGAACATCTCTTTTGTTGCTTCATTTCTTTGTCCTTTAGTTTCTAAGTTCCCTGAGGTGGCCATCTTTTTTATCCCCAGGGCTTATCAGGATGTCTAACATGTTTTGTGAGCTCATAAAATGTCGACTAAAGTGAATGAACTTGACCATGGTGACCTATACACCAGGAAGAATTGGCCTAGGTAATATGACCACTTACTCTAATCACTTCTTTCTTCATGAGTTAATTGATATCCTGGTATAAATCCACCTCTTATTAATACTCAGTAAGCCAGTCTTCTGAAGTCTGCTCATGGGAGTATAGCAAGATAAACTTCTGGCTGGAATAATCAGTAATCAGTGTTTTGTTTTCTCTTTAAGCTCCTGAATGTTGTTTTTTCTACCGTGCTGTAGAAAACTGCGGGTTCCATATCCATGGATACAGAGGGCCTACCGTACTACACCATTTTATAGTATAAGGGACTTGAGCATCCATGGTTATCGAAGGACCATTGTATAGACTAGCATGGAGTTTGGCTGTCTCTTTCAGGGATACTAGATTGCCGTGCCCTAGTTAATGTGAACTGCCACTTCGTGGTAAGCACTGATTTTGGAGAATTAAGAGTTGAGTGAGATTTAAAATTACATGGTTTTCTCTGGCTACCTTTACTTCTCCCACATTATACCAGACACCAGATTTGAATGGATATACACAAGAAGACTACTATTAGGAGATGATACACTGAGAATTCTAAAAAAGTATTACTCGTAACTCCAGTATGTAATACATATAAAAGAAAAAAACAGCTTTTTTCGTAAAAAAACAAAAACAGTATAATACCTAGTTCCTGGCTTGTTGTATTTAAAGAAATAATGTATATAAGATTATCACAGTACAATGACTTTTCTCCTTCCCTTTGTTCCTCCAAACCTATTGCTATTTCATTCCTGGTTTCCAGCTCTCTTTTGATTGTTTCCATTTTAGATGTCTAATTACATTTTAAAGCATGTAATTCAGAAAGATTGTATATTACAAAAAACAAGATTTATTCTTAATTTATAAAGTACAGGGTTGAGAGTATTGTGTGGATAAAAAGGGAAACATGCTTAATATTCAAAAAGAATCATAAAGAACACTGTCTATAAAAATTTTATTTTAAAGGCTTCTTCTTAAATGTAACATTTACACATTTTTGTAATACTTTAAAAAGGAGGAAAAGAATTTATAACTTCTTAATGCTTGTTTTCTTTAAACATCTGTATGCAAGGAAAGTACAAGCCTCTTGTAGGTTTTTGTTACCTGTATTATTTTGGGGTACTTTTCCCAAACTGCTTAATGAGTGGTAATTGAGTTGCATCCTTCTGAGTGCTTTTTGAAGTTGAATACTCTGAAGATAATTTTTGTTTAACTTCTCCTTTTATTGATCACAAAGTGTGGCATAGAATCTCCTTTTCCACTCTTTTTCTTCAGTCCGTCTCCTTTTCTAGAGTCAACTCTTTTCATTCAAAGCCAGATTACATACCTTTCTACTCTGTGCCATAGTCATTTTCCCCTTTTCTGAACTTGAAGTCCAAGCCTCACCCGCTCTGGCACTTACTAAGTACCCCAGGGTAAGCATGGTTTCCCCTGTCTACTGGAATTAATCCCCCCTTTTCCCCCGCTTTCCCCCAGGCTAGATCTCTGCCTCTTGTGTCCTTTTCTGTGCAGCATGGGTGACATTTCAGTGAAAAAAATGACTGACTGAGGTTGCCTCACCTCCCTTCTTCACCCCTACAAGACAGTCATCTAAGCCTCTCCCTTGGTAGAGCTAGAAGTTCAGCTGGAGGCAGGGGAGGGAAGGAGTGTGAATCACAGTGATCACATGACTGACTTCTCCTCCAAGCCTGAATAAGCATGGGCCAGGACAATAGTCTTTCTTCCTGACTAGCATGTGCAGGTAGAGCCGAGGTTGGACCTATATCTTCCGGCCTGTGTCCAGTCTGCTTCTGTGAGTATCCTTATCTCTTCTTTAGTTTGATTTTAACACTCATTTTTGTCAATCATTCACTAATACTGTCTTTTGGCTTTCTGTAAACCTCAGGCTCCTGAACCTGTTAGATTTCTCTCAGAACTTTTCAAGCTTCATTCTGGTTCTAGCAGTGTCATCTAAATAATCTGATCATTTATGAGAAAGGGGTGAAGTTACTGCCTTTGGCAAGAATTGTGCAGTCAAAAGTTTACCTTATCCATGCTGCAGTTTATCACAATCTGTTATAAGCCTTCAAGGCTCATTCTGTAAATGTTCATCTCTGAATTGAAGCCCAGTGCTGTAGCACTGTATCATTTTCTAATTATGGCAAAGATATAACTTCTTACCATCTCCTCAGAACCATGTGTGACCATGCTGGTAGCCCCAGCATTGATCAATATGATAATTTGAAGTAAAACCTGTAAACAAATGAGCTGGTTGTCAAATTATACCTTTTTTAAATCTCTCTCTCCCCTACACTCCCTTATAATTAACATTCACACACATAGTAGAACATGGTCACACGTGGGTTGTCAGATACCTGTTAGGAAAATTCATAATCATTTCGAGAAAATACACAGTACTCAGAAATTCCATTGATTTCTTGGGAAATTTCTAGCCCTAGAAGGTGTGGGGTTGATCTTGGAGGTGATCTGAGCAGAGAAGGCAGCTGCCTGAGTGGATTGTCCCTAAATAATATTGACATAAAGGCCTGGTAAAGAGCCTTGGAAGCTCTAGAATACAGGACTTTTGTCTTTTTCAACTAATTGAGATCAGTTGTTGATAGCTATCCAGAATGCTGCTCTGTTAAAAAGGAATGTCAGGCCCTGCCTGCCTGAGCTTGCTATGATGGATTAGTGGTGAATTAACTCTGCAGTGGGAAGGGAAAATGGCTGTATTCCCCGCCATGTATCTGGCATCCCTGAGTCCAGTCTTCACTTTACAGACAAGAAGACCAACACCTAGAGAAATGACAGAGAGTGGCTGAACTTTTAGTGCACAATCTTGGTTTCTAATGCTTTTTAAAAATCATTTTCTTTAATATGACTTTTAAAAATTTGACATATAGGTAATTTACAGTGTTTCAGCTAAACAGCAAAGTGATTCAGTTTTATATATATATATATATATATATATATATATATATATATATATACACACACACACATATATATATATTCTTTTTCAGATTCTTTTCCATTATAGGTTATTGCAAGATATTGAATATAGTTCCCTGTGCTGTACAGTAGGTCCTTGTTGTTTATCTATTTTATATATAGTCATGTGTATCTGTTAATCCCAAATCCCTAATTTATCCTTATCCCCCTTTCCCCTTTGGTACCCATGAGTTTGTTTTCTATGTCTGTGTGTCTATTTCTGTTCTGTAAATAAGTTCCTTTGTATCATTTTTTTAGATTCCACATATTAAGTGATATCATGTAATATTTGTCTTTCTCTGTTTACCCTGCTTCACATAGTATGACAGTCTCTGGGTCCATCCATGTTGCTGCAAGTAGCATTATTTCATCCTTTTTTATGGCTAAGTAATATTCCATTGTATATATATGTACCACATCTTCTTTATCCATTCATCTGCAGATGAACATTTAGGTTGTTTCTGTCTTGGCTATTGTGAATAATGTTGCTCTGAACATTAGGGTGCACATATGTTTTTGGATTAGAGTTTTCATCTTTTCTGGATATATGCCCAGGAGTGGGAATCCTGGGTCATATGGTAACTCTGTTTTTAGTTTTTTAAGGAACCTCCATACTGCTCTCCATAGTGGTTGTACCAACTTACATTCCCACCAACAGTGTAGGAGGGTTCCGTTTTCTCCACACCCTCTCCAGTATTTATTGTTTGTAGCTTTTTTGATGATGGCCATTCTGACTGATGTGAGGTGATACCTCATTGTAGTTTTGATTTGTATTTCTCTAATAATTACGATGTCAAGCAGCTTTTGATGTGCCTATTGGCTCCAATACCTTTTTCTAAGGTGTTTCTCGCTAAACCAGATAAGGCAGACTGTATGTGTGTTTCTTTCTTGAGAGATTTTAAAAATTCTTATGCGAAGGATATATAGTGATATCAAAAATATATACTCTTGCAATAGGTTGTTACATACACATTAAAATACAACAGAATGATAACAACTATTGGTTATTTTGCCCATCTGGTGATTTAATTCTCTAAAACCTGATCACATTTGAAAGTACAGACAGAAGGTTTTTACTTTACAAAGGTGGGAACATGACCCAAACTGTGTTGACTTTGGGAACTACTTTTAGTGAACATTTTAAAACTTAATTCTGCATGTTAATGCAGTATGAGAAACACAGTATGTCCCTTGCAGGAATGATACTATTAGTTCCCTGGAGATGAGTTATAATTTATTCAGTTATTTTTAGCATAATTTTTTGTGCCAGTAAATGGTCATATACTTCTACTTTTTAAAAGTTAGGCTTATTAAGGTATAGTTCACATACAGTAAAACCTCTTTTAAGCATACAGTTCTGGCAAATGTACACAGTGTATAACACTTCCACACTCAAGATGCAGAACATAACCATCACCCCCAAAAGTTCCCTTGTGTCCCTTTGCCTGGCAACCACTGATTAAATAATTTTGCCTTTCCAGAAAGTCACATAAATGGAGTCATACGGTATATAGCCTTTCGAATCTTTTATTTTTCTCAGTGTAATGTTTTTGGGATTTATTCAAGTTGTTGCAGGTATCTGTAGTTTGTTCCCTTTTATTGCTGATTATTCCATTGGATAAATGTCCCACAGTTTATCCATTTGTTAGTTGGTAGACATTAGGATCTTTGCAGTTTTGGATTATGAGTAAAAGTACCGTAAATATTTACATACAGATCTGCGAATACTTGTTTTGGTCTTGGGTAAATACCCAGGAATGGGATTGCTTAGTTGTGTGGAGTGTTAACTTATAAACTGCCAATGTGTTTTCCAAAACGGATGTGTCATTTTTTATTCTTACTGGCAATGTATGAGAGGTCCTGTTGTTTTTCATCCTTGCCAGCACTTGGTATTGTCAGTCTTCTTAATTTTACTTATTAAAATCTCATTACAGGGAATTCCCTGGCAGTCCAGTGGTTAGGACTCGGCACTTTCACTGCAAGGACCTGGGTTCAATCCCTGGTCGGGGAACCAAGATCCCGAGCAAGCCGAATGGTGCGGCCAAAAAAAAAAAATTTCGTTACAGTTTTAATTTGCATTTCTCTGATGACGAATGATATTGAGCATTTTTTCACGTGCTCATATGCCATCTGTATTATCTTCTTTGGTGAAGTATCTGTTCAAATTTTTGTCCATTTTTAAATTGAGTTATTTGTCATCTGAGTTTTCAGCGCCAAGTTCTTCATGAGATTTATGTTTTACAGATATTTTTTCCCAGTCTATTGCTTGTCTTTTTCCTCAGGAGTAGAAACTTTTGATATTCAAAATTTTGTACCTTTATTCTTTTAGTTATGACGTTAACACAAGACTATTATAATAAATTAAAGAATATTAAAGCATCTCTTTCCCATCTGATCTACCCACCTAAGTATTTAAGCATACTGGTAATCTAGTGAAAGAAAATTTTACTGTAATATGCAAAGTACAATTTCTGCTTTAAGAAATATATTTTGAAAGTTTCTTTTGTACTTTCAGACTAAAATTTCTCTTCATGTTCGAGAGGATAATTAAGAGGGGAAAAAAAAGAATTACCTGTTGAAATACTTCATTTTTAACCTGTTTTGCTCTTCTTTCATTCTAGTGTTATCCAAGATAAATTCTGTGGGATTGTAAACATCTCAGTGGAGGGCCTACATGATGTCATGACAGAAGATCCTGAAACGGGAACTTATAAAGAGTAGGTGGATCATTTAATTAATTGCACTTGGACTTGGAGAGTAATTAATTATATCCTGCATTATTTTTGTTTACTATAACCATATAAGCATGGTATGGCAACTTTTAAATTTTGTCTTTATAAAAGAAAAATATTTTTGTTACTTTGCTTATAATATTGTTTGATCTTGAGATAAGCTTAGTTTTGTTATAGTGAAATTCTCAATTGGACTTCTTTTGTCTAATCATCATTTTATGATTTGACATTAGGTTTTTAAAAAAAATTCCAAGTGTATTTTAACATATAAATTCCTCTTTTAAGATATCTTGAATACTATGTTCTTTTTTTCCACTAACAATGTTCCCCTGCCCTTCAGGTGAGTTATGGAGAAAGGGGAATGGATTAACATCTTATATTTGTATTTGACTGGTTGAAGCATCATTGGCACCTTTAAGATATTAGAGGGTCATATGGTACTTGACTAGTTCCAAAAGAGTGTAGTTAAAATTACAGTTGATTATTGAACAACGTGGGGGTTAGGGACGCCAACGCTCTGCACAGTTGAAACTCCACGTATAACTTTACAGTTGACCTTCTCTGTATCTGCAATTCCACATTTATGGATTCAGCCAACTACAGATTGTGTAATACTGTAATATGTGTAGCTCTGTAATACAAATTTATTGAAAAATCCACACATGTTCAAATCTGTGTTGCTCAAGGGTCAACTGTGTATTCTTTGGGAGATTAGTTAAAATTATGTTATCAGGAATGCTGATAATCTCACATTTATATAACTATTAATGTGAAAAAAATTTTTATCACTATATCCTGTTGTTTATAATAGTAGAATTATCATATTTTTCTTAATATTGCTATTAATTTAAGGCATGTTTCATATAATGATAAGCAAGGCTTCATGAGATTCCATACTGCTTGACTTCTCCTCAATAATGTACTTAGCCCATTTTCCTTGCTTTTTATAAAACCATCTATAGCAAATGGGAAAGATTGCCATTCGAATCATACTTTGTTGAAAAATATGGAAAATAGATATATGTAGTTGAATCTTATTAAACATGTATAAACAAAATGTTTCTGGCATGTAACTTAGCTTTCAGGAGCATAGGAGTTCAGATGAAGTGGAAACCTCAGACTTTTGTGATTACAAACCCAAAATTACAAACCATTTTATGTGTGTAGGCAGTTTTTAAAAAGTTAATATAGGGGGCTTCCCTGGTGACGCAGTGGTTGAGAGTCCGCCTGCCGATGCAGGGGACACTGTTTCATGCCCCGGTCCGGGAAGATCCCACATGCCGTGGAGTGGCTGAGCCCGTGAGCCCATGGCCACTGAGCCTGCGCGTCTGGAGCCTGTGCTCCGCAACAGGAGAGGCCACAACAGTGAGAGGCCCGCGTACCGCAAAAAAAAAAAAAAAGAAGTGGGTTTGTATAGATTAAATGAAAGGTGTACCTTTAAACCAGAAATAATTTAAAAGATTTCATGTTGCATGCTAACACTGTTGGTTGTGTTTGGCTGGTTGGAGTTTCTTGTTGGGAAAGATTCCGAGTTAGCAGACTAGAGTGCCTGGATGTATTCAGTGGATGAGAGTAGGATGTGAGGGGTGGCTGCCTATGCTCACATGTTGATTGTTCCTATTTTAAACTGTTGTTATTATTATTTTATTACTATTACTACATTCACAGCGCACACATTTTAGCTTACTAGAATTCTATTAATTCTCACCATGCTTTTTATGTAAAACATGATTCCCTATCTTTAATCTTTGTCAACAAAATGAGATTTGACATCTATTTATGTATGTATGTATGTATGTATGTATGTATGTATTTATTTATTTATGGATTTTGTCAGGTCTTAGTTGTGGCACGGGAGCACTTCATTGTGGCACGTGGGCTCCTCTCTCATTGTGGTGCCTGGGCTCCAGAGCATGCAGCTCAGTAGTTGTGGTGCACGGGCTCTCTAGTTGTGGCACACAGGCACTTGGGCTTCGTTGGATCTTACTTCCCCGACCAGGGATCGAACCCATGTCCCCTGCCTTGGAAGGCAGGTTCTTAACCACTGGACCACCAGGGAAGTCCCCAGGATTTGACTTTTTTTTTTTTTTTTTTTTCCCCACAATGTATTTATTTATTTATTTATTTATTTATGGCTGTGTTGGGTCTTCATTTCTGTGCATGGGCTTTCTCTAGTTGTGGCAAGTGGGGGTCACTCTTCATCGCGGTGCGCAGGCCTCTCACTATCGCGGCCTCTGTTGTTGCGGAGCACAGGCTCCAGATGCGCAGGCTCAGTAATTGTGGCTCACGGGCCCAGTTGCTCCATGGCATGTGGGATCTTCCCAGACCAGGGCTCGAACCTGTGTCGTCTGCATTGGCAGGCAGATTCTCAACCACTGCGCCACCAGGGAAGCCCAGGATTTGACTTTTAATTGGAGATTTTCTTGCAGTAGAGAATTTCAGCTTTGGGCTTTTCAGTTCAATTTTTTTTGTTGTTTTTTTCCACTTTCTACCTTTCAGAGACCCAAATGAATGCAATTTTCAGAATTGCAAAGTAAAAATATGCTCTTTGGGGGAAAAGTGTGTATATTTATATCCAGAATATACTTTATTATTAGTGTGATAAATTTTTTAACTTAGGGAAGGAAGAACAGAGAGTTTTTTACTATACAAGTAAGTTGACAGATTTTGGAATGTAGTGAAGGGATTTGATGCAGTACAAAGCATACTCCATGGAGATCCAGATCTATTGCAGTTAAAATTCAAGTCTGCAGAAGACTTAAAATAGCTTAAGTGAAGGAACTCCATCTTACTTCAGTTCTAAAGTGCAAACTGGGATCTAGACTTTTTCTAGACATTTTACTTTATTAAATTAAATACCTTTTGGGTTGAGATAATAATGTCATAATTTTCCAACTTTGTGCCAGAGTTCCTTGGCCAACTAGTTGTGCTGTATCATTTTATAGTTGACCTTGAACAACTCGGGGATTGGGGTACCCACCCTCCTTTTTTTCTTTTTTTTTTTTGCGGTACGCGGGCCTCTCACTGTTGTGGCCTCTCCCGTTGCGGAGCACAGGCTCCGGACGTGCAGGCTCAGTGGCCATGGCTCACGGGCCCAGCCGCTCCGCGGCATGTGGGATCTTCCCGGACTGGGGCACGAGCCCGTGTCCCCTGCATCGGCAGGCGGACTCTCAACCACTGCGCCACCAGGGAAGCCCTACCCACCCTCTTTGAATTTGAAAACCCAAGTATACCTTATAGTTGGCCATCATACCCACAGTTCCTCTGGTTCCACGTCCTTGGATTCAACCAATGAGGGATCATGTAGTACTGTAGTATTTACTGTAAAAAATATCTGCGTATAATTGGACCCCTGCAGTTCAAACCCATGTTGTTGAAGAGTCAACTTGTGTATCATGGTGAACAAAAGCATTGCAGTTCCAAGAGGTTAAAGCCATGAAGTGAGTTAGCGATTGAGCTCTTGCTGTTTTTCAGGGCTTCTGATTTGCAGTTTAAGGTTCTTACTGTTTAATCCCACCAGGTGTACTGACTCATCAGAGACAGTTGTTCCAAAAATTATTTTTTTAATGGTGGGGGGTTAAGGATAAAAGGACATTCATGTCCCCTGCAGGAGTGAGCCTGATCAGGTTTCTGGTGTCAGCGCTTGTCTTTAACCCTGAATCAAAAGTTATTTACACGGCTGAGTTAGGAAGTGTCCTTCTCCTATACTTGCCACAAAACATAAGAGAAACCAAGCTTTCTTTGCCACGGTTTATTGGTTAAGAACCTATGACTCTGATAAATTACTGAATTCTATTCTAAATTAGGAACAGTGACATTTGTTCTATCAACTTGATTCATTAGACAATATTCATATCTTGTCTCCCTGGAACCAATGTTGACTGAATAGGAAGCTATATTTCTATTATCTCTGCTAATGGTGAAGAGCAGTAGTGCAGATAATCAAAATAAAATGATTTATAACTGTCCTGCTTGTACAAGTGCTATCAGGGACAGGTTCCTCATAGCATAGTAATGTAATTAGGAGCACAAAGTAGATTGTTACGTAATTAATAATTAATGTTTTAATGATGTTACTGTTTAAATTACTGTTAGTGTTCTGAAACATAAATAATTAGCCATATGAAGATTAGTGGAAAAGAAGTATTTTAAGTGTTTGTAAGTATTATTTTTTTTAGTATCAGTTTTTAGAAAGATATAAAAGGTATACCTTGCTTTGTCAAGTGATTTATGGTTCAAAAGTTGCCTATAGATAAATTTCTTACAATTATTACCTAAATACTGAAGCAAAATGCTCTAAATTTTTTTTGGTGTGACCCTTTTAAAAGAGATATCTTTTCATAATTAAACTTTTAAATTATACATCTAATTTATTTAGCTATTCCTCACATATTGGTACATAGAAGCATTATTGTTCTCAGTATTTTGAGGTTTGTTTTTAGTATATTATAGACTTTTTTATTTATTTAAAACATTTTTTTAAAAACTGCAGCTGTATGTTAATGTCTCATCTTGAAGAACCGAAAGTAACAGAAGATGAAGAGCCACCCACAGAACAGGATAAGAGGAAAAAGATGGTAAGTTACAAAAGTAGCTTCTAAAATCCGGGAAAACCATATATTGTCATTATATTCTGGAGGTTTCAAAATATGTGGTGGTCCATTCTTCCTTCCTTCCTTCCTTCCTTCCATCCATCCATCCATCCATCCATCCATCCATTCGCCTGACCCTGTTGCAGAATTAATGTAACATAACTGAGTTTTGAAATTTGGGGTATACTCCTAAAACAGATAAATTGCATTCATAGTACAGGAAGTTGAGTTTAACTTTTGATCTGAAATAATTGTTTCTTGTCTTAGCAGAGGGTTTACTCCTTTACTTACAGGAACCATGTGACCCTCAAACCTTATTTAAATTGTAATGCTAATTCTTCTGTTTTGAGATTTATTGCAATTTCTTTATTCCCTATTTCATGGATCTTATAATGATTTTTTTCTGAAATACATTATAAGCCTTTATAAGAATGCCTTTAAATTAACTGCTAAATTGTTTTGAAAACTATAACTCTCACTACAGGAGTCTGATAAGAAAAAGGAACCAAAAATAGGAAACATCTAAAATCTCTTACCTCTAAAATTATTTATAATCATAAATTTTTAAATACTTTGACACGTGAATATAAAATAGTTACATAAATAAACTTTTTCTCTTTTTTTTCTTGGAATCTGCTCTAGTCTCCTGACCTCACCAGTTATTAACTTCATTGTACTTTCTGTCCTCATTCACAGTTGAAAACAACAACACTCTCTACCTAAAAAATAGATAAATAAATTAATGTATAAAATGGTCATGAGATAGATAATGTTGAACACCTAATAATTACTTTGTAAGTGTTGGCTGTCATTAGTCTACTCATGATATTCACTCCTTGTATTATCCCACATTAATCCTCAAGGGCTTCATCCTGGGTGTACAGTTAATACTGCATGGCTCTGACAACCTTCTTTTAAACTGTGTTTGAGTTTAATCCATTTTACTTTGTTTTTATGCTAGATGTCATTTCCCTAGCACTAGTGTAGAGGAAAGGACAATATCCAAGAGTTCATAAAACCTGAATTCTAGTCCTGTTTGTGTTGTTAATATTGACCTTGAGGAAGTCACCTTGTCTCTTGAGAATCATTTCCTCATCTGAGAAATGAGGGGGAAATTGGATTAGCAAATTCCAAGGCCTATGAGCTAAAAAATTATTTGATTTTTTTTTTTAAAGCTCTTAATACCATTCCTTTCTTTCCCCACTATCTGTGTCCTAGTGAAGTTTTCAATTGTGAATATACCTCTGGAAATATTTCTCCCATGAAATGAGACTGCTAAGCAGTATCCTAAATACATGCAAAATGTATTTTCTTCACTTAGAATAATGATAACCTTTTGGTAGAACATAACAATTTGTCTTTTCTCCTCTTTCACCTCTACTTTTTTAAGCCTTGAATATATCATTGGTGTTATAGAAAAATACGATAACATTTTTCTTAATAATGTTCTGAACTTATAAATGAATAATAGGTATTCTGCTTCCTTTCAGATCAGCTTTTTGTACACTCAATAACACGGTTAGTCTGGTAGATCTGCCCTTGCAAATTGATCTACCCAGGTCTATTCTTCATTACATATAGAATCCTTAGTAACATCATAGAGTAGTAATTTTAATTCTAACTTTATTTTGAAGGTAAGTGCAGTACTATCTCAGAGAGCAGTGTAAGAACATAGTTTTCGAAATAACCCTTAAAGTTCTTTGATTTAGTTTTGTGATCCTAAATTTTGAGAACTCATTATTTTATCATTATTGTTCTATTTTAGGTAGTATTGATTTATAGAACAACTTTTATTTTTTAAAGTGGCTGATTTTATTTGAAATTTGTTGTCACAGTAGCTATTTGATGTAGATTTATATTGTCATCTCTATTAAGATTTCCAGTGCCTTAGCCATAAGGCTTTTAGTCTTATGCTGATAAATACCACAGTGTTTATGATTAATGCTCAGATTATGTATCTTAGCCTTGAATAAATATAATTATGAATACAGTGCTAATTTTTCAGTAACTTTTCAGTAACAAACAAGATTAGTTTAACTGTATCTTCAGGGTTACAAGAATGAATTATGTACTTTCTTTCTGTAATTATATCATCGTTCTTGTACTGTGATGTCTTTAACATTAGAAATTTTTTGAGAATTATCTAAATGTGTCTTGGTTGTAGTTTCAAAGGGAAGTGTTTGCTGGTAGATGATTATGAATTATTATTCAAAAGAAAAACCAATCTAGCATCAAAGAGTTTTTTCATTTTAAAATGAAATTTTTTATTTACTTGGAAGAAAAAGTGTAGCTGCTTGATTCCAGGATTACATAGTTGAAAGTCTGATTTACTGACTGTCATTGTTGTCTTAAAGTAGTCGCTAAAATGTGGCGTCTTCATTTCAGTAGCTGCTTTGGTAGAGTGAAGCAGCAGTGATTATAATTTAGAAAGGTGGATGATTAGTATTATATCAAATGTGCCAAATGATTTTCCATAAGTTTATGAGAATTCTCTGTATTTCATCTTAAATAAGGATGAAATTTCTGTTCAGGAAAGCTATTAAGCGGTCCAGACTTTTGATTGTGTGCTTTTTTATCCAGCTCTTCTCTGTTCTGTCTATTTGGGGGGAACTAATTCTGAGAAGATTGAACGTGGCTTAAGCGTTTCACTTCATTTCTAAGTTTCTTCTCAGTCCAGTATACTCCAGTAGTAGAATGGTAATTTCATGACCTCTTCTATAAAGAATTTAGCTAATACCTTAACATTTTAAGTTCCTTATAATTTTTTTTTGTGTGTGAAATGTGACATACTAGGCATTTATAGGTTGAAACTTCTCAAATTTAAGTTTTTGAGCATATTAATGCTTTCTGGCAATGTTTTGGTACCTGCTAAGAAAGCATTATTAATGAAACATTTGATATAATAAGTAAAGCTCTGTTGATCATGCTTTCCTGTTAAAGTTTAAGCCCTAGAAATATTTTGATAATCTGTTTCTGTAAATAATAATCTAGTTTTATACATACTTAAGAGATGCTTTCATTGATAATGGGGTATAAATAAGTTGAACATTATTAAAACTACACTAGCTTCTCACTCACTTGTGCTAGTAGAAGCAGTAGCACAAGTAAAGGTCTGTCTAAACATCGTTCATATGGTCTTCTGCTTTTGCTGTAGCACAGCTAAGCAAATTGATGATATGTTCGGTTGGGTTGCATTTTATTTGATAAATTCATGACCAGATCCTAAGTCTTGTGGAAAATATAATAAAGCCTGAGCATGCCTTGCATTTTGCCTTCGAGTGAGTATTGTCTCCTGTGCTACTATTGCCAAATACAGCACTGGGTCAGGGAGGGACAAGTGCTGCATTCTGGGAGTGGAACTTATCTGAAAATCATAGCCTTCAGGTATCTGATATTTCTCTTTCTGAGAGCAGGTAGATGGCCTCTTCCTCCACTTCTGCCTCTGTTTCCCTCCCTCTTCTCCCTCTCCCTTCAGCTTCCTTCCTTCTCATCAACTCTCCCTGAAAACTTACTTGCGTAACTGAAATACAGCAGTTTTCCTCAGACTTTTAGTTACATTTGGAATATAGACTACATTCTTGGAGGGAGTTACCTTATTATCAGTTGCAAATATTCCACAATGTTGTTTTGTAAATTTTTAGTTCAAATATAATGTCAGCAGGGTGCACTGTAGTGGTGGTTTCGGATGGGACATTGTAAACTCTCCCTGAACAGGTTTTTTTTTTTTTTCAGGTTGTTACATAATATTTATTTATTTATTTAAAAAATATCTTTATTGGAGTATAATTGCTTTACAATGGTGTCTTAGTTTCTGCTTTATAACAAAGTGAATCAGCTATACATATACATATATCCCCATATCCCCTCCCTCTTGTGTCTCCCTCCCACCCTCCCCATTCCACTCCTCTAGGTGGTCACAAAGGACCGAGCTGATCTCCCTGTGCTATGTGGCTGCTTCCCACTAGCTATGTTTTACATTTGGTAGTATATATAAATCCATGCCACTCTCTCACTTCGTCCCAGCTTACCCTTCCCCCTCCCCGTGTCCTCAAGTCCATTCTCGACGTCTGCATCTTTATTCCTGTCCTGCCCCTAGGCCTGAACAGTTTTGATCACTGAGAACCAGTAAGATTATTCTTTTGCCTGTTCCCATTTGCCTCTAAAAAACTCAGCAGAAATATCAGAAAGACAAAATTGTATTTGTCACTAATAAGGTACTGTCTTCTTCTTAATTCAATATCAGCATTTTGAAATGTATGTTAAAAAGACATTTTTATTTTACAAATAATATGAGATTAATCCATTATCTTATTATTGGTGGTTTCTGAACTGCCTTTTGAGAATCCTTACCCTATAACATTGAGTAATCAAGGTAAATTATACAATTGTTGAAAATACTCTTTAGTATTCAACTTGCATGAAATGTCACGCTGGTTATGAATTTAGAGCTTTTCGCTTTTCCTCAACTTGCCCAGTTCTGTTACATTTTTCCCCTCTATTTCTCATGCTAAATCTTGAACTTATCCTAATTTGGAACTGATCTCATCCAAAATCCTGAACTCTGACATTTCTCTCTCATCACAACCTCTTCTTCTTCCTCACTAACTATTCCTTTTCTCCTGGTAGATCTGTTTTGTACCTTTATCTGGAGCCCCATAATTCGTCCTTGTTTTCATAATCACTTTCCCAGCTTTTAACCTAGATATCCTTGTTTTTCTGCTGTTTTTAACTTTGGACAAACCATATCCTTTGCCTCCCTCCCTGCTTTAGACCTACTACATTTCTGGGCCTGGGAATCAAGCATACATATTTCTTTAAAGGGGCACATATTATTTTGATGTGCAACCAGGGTTGAGAACCACTGCAATAAGAATTTAACTCCTTGTTAATCTACAGACCTCTGTAATATGATTCCAGCCAACCTTTTGAGGCTTGTCTTCCTTTTCCCCATGCTGTCTCCTAAACCAAATAACTTATCTCCGTTCATATCTATGTTTTCTTGTCTCTGTTATGGAGTTCATACTAGTCCTTCCATCTGGAGTAGCCCCTTTATCCTCCTTCTCTCCACTCAGCTTACTCTTTTGCCACTTTTCTCATGAGGCACTCTCTCTTCTCACTGATCACCTTTCCTACCCATACCCAGTTACAGAAATGATCTTGCCCTCTGCTAGACTTACATAACAACTTTTCTGTATGTCTTTTTTTTTTTGCGGTACGTGGGCCTCTCACTGTTGCGGCCTCTCCCATTGCGGAGCACAGGCTCGGGACGCGCAGGCTCAGCGGCCATGGCTCACGGGCCCAGCCGCTCCGCGGCATGTGGGATCTTCCTGGACTGGGGCACGAACCCGTGTCCCCTGCATCGGCAGGCGGACTCCCAACCACTGTGCCACCAGGGAAGTCCTTTCTGTATGTTTTGACTGCCTTTACCACCTGCATTTTAAAAAAGATATTGGAGATCAGAATACGAAAGATAATGATCCCTGAGAAACAAAAAACAAACACTGTGAGCCCGCTGATTGCCACATATTACTGCCTTCAGTTTCCAGGGAGTGGCCTAGAGAGCCCAGTGGTCTCTCTGATTTGAGGAGAGGAAGCTGGAAATCTGAAGACACCAGAGTGGCTCAGGTTACCAGAGAAGAGGAAGCTGCTCACATAGAATTTTGGGGATCTTCAGTGGGTCCCCTCTCAGTCTTCACCTGAGTACTGATTAGCACATACAAGTGCAGAAGTTACCCAAGTCCAGAGAAAGAACCTCCAGAATGGATTGTTACGAGAACAATACTCAGAGCTGACACAGAGCAGAGAGTAGTCCCTCATGTCAGAGTGGAAATCTCAGAATTCACAGAGTATTAGGTAGAGGACTCAGAATTGTATTTTGCAGTGGAGCAAAATTAGCCCTAGATTAGGTATTGCTCTGTTCCTGCCAAACAAAGCTTAAAAGCAAAATCCAACCTACCTAAGGAGACAAAGGACCTGGACCTGTACTCCGAAAACTATAAGACCCTGGTGAAAGAAATAAAAAATGTCACAAACAAATGGAAAGATGTACTGTGTTCTTGGAGTGGAAGAATCTATATTGTCAAAATGACTATACTACCCAAGACAAGCTGCAGATTCATTGCAATTTCTATCAAATTACCAATTGCATTTTTCACAGAGTAGAAAAAAGTTTTTTAAATTTGTATGGAAACACAAAAGGCCCTTAATAGCTAAAGCAATCTTTTTTTTTAAATTAATTAATTTATTTATTTTTGGCTGTGTTGGGTCTTCGTTTCTGTGCACGGGCTTTCTCTAGTTGTGGCAAGTGGGGGCCACTCTTCATGGTGTGTGGGCCTCTCACTGTTATGGCCTCTCTTGCTGCGGAGCACAGGCTCCAGACATGCAGGCTCAGTAGTTGTGGCTCATGGGCCCAGTTGCTCCGTGGCATGTGGGATCCTCCCAGACCAGGGCTCGAACCCATGTCCCCTGCATTGGCAGGCAGGTTCTCATCCACTGCGCCACCAGGGAAGCCCCTAAAGCAATCTTGAGAAAGAAAAACAGAGCAGAGGGAATCAGGCTTCCTGACTTCAGACTATACTACAAAGCTACAGTAATCAAAACAGTATGTCATTGCCACAAAAACAGAAATATAGATCAATGAAACAGGATAGAAAGCCCAGAGATAAACCCATGCACCTATGGTCAATTAATCTATGACAAAGGAGGCAAGAATATACAATGGAGAAAGACAAATCTCATTTCAATAAGTGGTGCTGGGAAAACTGGACAGCTACATGTAAAAGAATGAAATTGGGGCTTCCCTTGTGGCACAGTGGTTAAGAATCCACCTGCCAATGCAGGGGACACAGGTTTGAACCCTGGTCCGGGAAGATCCCACATGCTGCGGAGCACCTAAGTCCATGTGCCACGACTACTGAGCCTGTGCTCTAGAGCCTACGAGCCACAACTACTGAGCCCGTCTGCCACAACTACTGAATCCCATGCACCTAGAGCCTGTGCTCCACACCAAGAGAAGCCACCACACTGCAACGAAGAGTAGCCCCCCACTCACCACAACTAGAGAAAGCCTGTATGCAGCAACGAAGACCCAGTGCAGCCAAAAATTAATAAATAAAATTAATAAATTTTTAAAAAAGAATGAAATTAGAACAATCTCCAACACCACACACAAAAATAAACTCAAAATGGATCAAAGACCTAAATGTAAGACTGGATACTATAAAACTCCCAGAGGAAAACATAGGCAGAACACTCTTTGACATAAAACACAGCAATATCTTTTTGGATCCACCTCCTAGCGTAATGGAAAAAGACACATTATATAGAGAGAGAAAGAGATAAGGCCAGTGGCAAACTTGTCATTGGAAACAGTGCAGGCAAGCCAGTAGCAGAGCAGCATTTTTAAAGTATTGAAAGAAAAAAATCGTTTCTCTTATTTTCACATTACTAAAATAATCTTTTGGTACAACTTTTTACTACTGAAAATAAAAATTGTTTTATTTAATCCCTGCCTAATTTGTGAAGTTTTCAAATTTTATTTTGATAACAATGAAAGATGTCCCGTTTTCTCATTTTTCTTTATTCAACAAGAATATGAAATATTTACAGGCTGTTTATGTAACCTATAATAGTATCATAGATGGTCCCTGAAAATCTATTATACTAATTGTCAGATTTTTCTCATTTATCATACTACTGGATATTCTTTATGCTACTGCTTGAATGAAACTATAGAAGTATAGGCTTGAATGCTTTTTAATCATTAACATAGAAGTACTCACATTTGTTACTTTATGGCCTGCCATCTGATTCTTTTTTTTCCCTTCAGAATTGCTGAGATGTTTTCATTTTTTTCTTCAGTCTTTGTTACATAGTGATCTATAAAGTCTGTAGATAGATAATAGGAAAAAGCCATTCAGAAGCTGGTTTGTTAACAAGAAAATCAGATCTAAATTGTTCATTATGAATGTTTTTATTGATATCTAATTTTATAAAACATTATAAATAGGTAAAATTTGTCTTTGTTCCTCTGCCTCCTAGAAAGCTTTAAAACTCAATTCTTAAACTTTAATATTAAAGAACAGTTTGAAAAATAGTGACTATAAATGATTGCTTCTGATTTTGCAAGCAAAGCAGTTGTACTGGTTAAATTTTTACATTGCTTGCTTGCTGTCACTTATTTTTGGTTGTCACTTAACATATTTTCACCATTCTGATTCTCTTAAGGCCCAATTTATTAAAATTGTGTGTAAATCCTCCCAGTCCACCATTCTCTTAAAAGTAGTTCTCTGTTGACTCTTAGTCAGGTACCAAATAATTCTACTTGCTGCAGTTACACAACTGCTTCTCTTGACCTCCACACAGTGGCAATAGAGTAGCATCTTCAAAATGAGCTATTTTTCTCTTGTATTCATTCCATATGCATTTTTGAATGCTCACCATGTACAAAGCATTGATCTTTATAATCAGTATTTGGTAGCATGTTTATCTACCCACAGAACCTGGTTTCTTGTGTATGTTGGTAAATAATACATACATATTCTTTAAAAATATTCAATGCCATTAGCTTATTACAAAGCCCGTTTCTTAAAATGGGAGGATCTACTTGTTTTTATCTGTGCTTTGCTTAGATTCTACCTATAAGTTTGACTGACTGCTATACTGCTGTTAATTATCCTTATCTTCATTTCTAGGTGATGCTAAAATGTAAAAAAGGTTATCCTAGGTATATTTTTTATATACCTAAGGCCAGCTATATAAAAAATACTAGATATTTCAAAGTTGGATTGAACAAAACTTTCTGTACCAAGTGAGACTTCAAAATCAATGTTAAACTTACCCCATATCTTGAAATATGCTATTGCAGTGGTTAATTCAGCTCTTATAAACTGTGGAATTGCAAGTAACATTAAACCATCCAAGAGGATAGGAAGTAATGACTTGAATAATCCAACTGAGATGTAATAAAGGCACAAATTGATAACCAGGCATCCTCCTGAGATAGCAGTTTTTCCCTGTGATGGAGCTAAAATGTTAATCAAAAAATAGTCTGAGATCAAGAGGTTAAGATCTTTCACAGTAGGCTACATCATAGTAATCAAAAGACACTAGAAAAGAAAATTCTATTGAAAATGCTCTTGGAACTAAATAAAGTGATGGCTTCTAAGTTTTTGCTTTTAGTTGAGATCTCAAATTAATTCCCTGCTGACATCAGTATTGTTCTTGAGTATTAAAAAAATAGGCAGCCTCTCATTATTCATTATTTACTTGAATTGTTACTGAAAACTTTAATCAGGAATAGTTCAGTAATTTGCCACTGTTCACTTGGAAACTTTGGCAATGTGGTATTGACTCAATAAATAGTCTTCATATTTTTAGATGAAGAATATGACCTGGTTTGGGAGAACTTAGGTAACATTACAGTGAACTTTAGGCGGTCTTCTTGATGGGTTTTCCTACTCTACTCCTGCTTTCCTCTTCTGCTTCTTTCTTTTTCTCAATAAATTATCAGTATGCTAATTGTGTTTTTATAAGGAGCCTATCTTTTGAGGAAAGGGAAATTTAAGAAGCCTTTTCAAAGAACTGTTCTACGTAAGGAAGTTCCTATTTTGAAGACTTTTTTTTTAATTATAAAAGTAATCTATACTAATTTAAAAAATCACAAAATCATTGTATGATGTGGAATACCCTTTCCCCAAGACAACGTTTACTAACATTATATGTATCTTTCCAAACATTTAGTTTACATATATAAACAACTGTATGTAGTTCACAAATTAGAAACACTATACATTCTATTTTGCTGCTTGATTCCTCTTAAATGTAGTAAATGCATGAGCATATTTCCTGTACATAAGTTTAGATTTGCATTACTTCTTCTAATAGCTGCACACAATGAAATTTCCATTGAATGGATCTCCATCCCATGCATCTCTTGTGCAGCAGTTCTCAAAGTGTAGCCCACAGATAACAAGGGGTTCCCCGAACCCTTTCAACAGTATTATTGTTTCATAATAATAATGATTTCATAATAATACTAAGATATTATTTCCCTTTTCATTGTGTGAACATTTGTACTGGTGGTGCTAAAACAATGTTGCATACCCAGTGGTGGGTATAACTGCTGGCACTTCAGCATTAATAAGGTCAGTGACAGCAAACTATACTAGCAGTCATCATATTCTCCACTACCATACACTTAGTTTTTTAAAGCTCCAGTTTCATTTAAGAATGTCTTTGTTGACATAGTACAAATTATTAATTTTCATATATCTCCACTCTTGAATGCTCATCTTTTAAATATTTTGTGTCAAAATGGGAATATTCTCTGACAGTGGTTGGTCTTGAGGAAAAGTACCTTTGTGATTGAGTTGTGAGCGAATTAAACCTTTTTCATGAACACTACTTGAATGTGGAAGTGGAAGAGCAGCTGAAAGATAAACATGATCATTCAGACTTGAGCATTTGGCATGCATTTTCTCGAAAGTAAGCACGTCACTTCAAGGAAAACAACTAACAATTTAAATTTATGTGCCCAGTGGTGGTACATGAGTTGTCCTGTACCCTGGACGATATGATAGTTAGCAGTAATTTGTTGTTTAATGTACTTTCTCTAATTATGAGTGAGGCTGAGCCTTTTTCAGATGCTTGTAGCTCATTTATATCCCTTTGTTTGATGAATGACTTGTTTATATTTTTCTATTAGAAATTTTATTTGTTTGTTTTTTTGCTTTTAAATTAGAGTTTTCTGACAGATTATGTTTCCCAAGAACAGTCATAATAATATCTCCCATTCCGTTTGCCATTCTTAAAATGTGACTTTGACATTCTTCCCCATTAAGATGTTAGGCCTGTATTTCCTTTTGTTGAAACTGGTCAGGCTTGCTGGTGCTTTATGACTTCTGAGTCTAGATCATTAGATATAGCTTCTACCTTGTTCCCTAGGGACACTTATTTTTGTAAGCCAGTTGCCATGCTGTAAGGAAACCCAAGCATCCACAAGGAAAACATAGGTCTTATTTTCTCCAGCAGAAGTCCCAGGGAACAACCAGCATTAACTGCTAGACACATGAGTGAGTGACTCTTCAGGTGGTTCCAACTCCAAGACGGCTTCACTGACTCCATTAACATTAAAAAATAGTTGTTATTTTATGCCATCTAGTTTGGACTAGTTTGTTAGGCGACAGTCAGTAACCTGAACAAGCTGTTTATAGATTAAAGAAATCAGCCCTTAATTCTCATCTTTGTTTCTATCTATCTATCTATCTATCTGTCTGTATATCTATCTAAAACTAGGAACAAAGTTAGGTTTATTAGCTTGTTACTACAAGGGAGAATGTACACATTGGGAGCTGGAGTTTAGTTACAGAATGGTCTTGTCAAGGATTGCTTAGAATTTGTAAGCCAGTCAATTTGCTGGGTCAGTTATTGGTCTTACCTTTAACATGAGTTCAGTGCAGTTACCATTGGATCAGTTGTCAGTTTTCTTGTCTTGGAATATGTGGATCTAAATGAGCTGTGGTAAAATAGTATGGGTTTAGATTGCTTGTCTTGCATGTCATGGTTTAGGATAGCTTTTCTGTTTTGTGAGTCCTGGTACAGTTTTGCAAATTGTCTCTGCTTCAGTTCTCAGATTCCCCCTCACAACTATCCGTGAGGCTTTTTTTCTTTTCACTTCATTTGACCCTCTTTCTGAAAGACGAAGTGCTATCTTCTGAGGACATGATCAGTCCAGATCTGCCCTGCTCTTTGAGAGATCATCACTGTATATTGAGTTTTCCGTGGTAGTTGTTTTCATCTCTTTAATTTGACAGCATTTTTTTGGTTTTTGACTTTGTTTTCGAACTCTTCTTTTGTTGTGTATGGTTTTATAGAGTGATTGGAAAGGCTACCCCACTCTTAAGAAATCATTTCTTGTGTTTTTATGGGCTTACTTCATTTAAATCTTTAACTGGAAATTTTTTGATAAAGGAGTGAAGTAGAGCATCAGCTTTTTTTGTATATGTATATGTATATAAATATATAAATACATACACGCATATACATACACATATGGCTTGTGTCACAAAATTAATCAGTAGCCTGTCTTGTCTTTACTGTTTTGAAATGCCACCTTTATCAATCAGATTCTCCGTTGCCAGATTAACATGGATTTATTTCAGAACTCCAAATTGTAGTCTATAACCCTGCCTATTTTAATAACTGTAGCCTAACAATGTGTTTTAATACTCATAATGATGTTTCTAAGGATATTTTACTTGAAAATTCACCATAATATAACTTTTAAGGTAAACTGAACACTTACTAAATAATTGTTAATTACCTTGGTCTGAAGTGGGAAATAGTTATGCTGGAAAACAGCAAAAACTGTATTGTTTGAAAGTCAGAGGCATAAGACTGGCTATTTTGATGCTAAGAATTGCAGATTTATTTTCCTTTCAGAATATTCCTTAGATCAGTCTAATACATACATACTCCAGCTAGTTCTTTTGAGCAGTGCATTGAAATTGCTTCTTTGTTGTCTCACCCTGTGTGATGTGAATAAAGACATAGCTTATACCAAAAGCTAGGGTGTGCTACCATGATTCAGAGTCAAATGAAGAAAATATGAGAAAGAACATGTCCATTTATATTAATTTAAAACAATTAAAATGATTTAATTCTCCTGTATAAAGTGATATGTTCACAAATAAAATATCACTTCTGATGAAAGAGGATTTGTTAACTAAAGAATTTACAAATTAAATGATACGGATTTCATTATATCCTAGCCACTCTAATTCATTTTTACATAAACCCTAGCAAAGTGAAATGATTTAAAACAGCTTTGCACAATTTTGTACTTATTTATGTGAAGATCATATTAATAAGTCATTGGATTTTTCAGGAACTGTCACCTTGAAATAAATTACTTTAAAATAAAAACAGATATAAAAGAGGAAAGGTTTTGTTATAGAAACTATCCAGGTGTTAGTTATAACTTTCTTTTAACTTAAACCAGAATTAATTTCTTCCCCACACTTTCTTACTGAGCTGGAAGAAATGAAGAAACCGATGACTTTCTTAACCCTAGTCAAAATGACTTTATGTCATTGTGTGAATTAAGTAGGTTTACATTTACTTTTACGTACAAACAGTAGATCCTTGTTTAATAGTGGTTCTCAACTGAGTGTAATTTTGCGCCCCCCACCCCACCCAGGGGACTTACAGCATTGTCTGAAAGACATTTTTTATTGTCACAAGGCCAGAGAAGTGCTACTGGCATTTAGTGGGTAGGAGCCAAGGATGCTGCTAAACATCCTGCAATACTCAGGACAAGTAATTCTTTGTTTTATTTCACTGAACTGTGGGTAGTGGCAGGAATGTCACCCAGACATTTATTTAGCTGCCTACTGTGTGTCAAAAAAAGGTGGGTTGTAGAGGGCCTGGTATACCATATGATAAGTGTGGTAGGCAGAATAATCTCTTTCATCTTCAGGCATATCCATGTCCTAGTTAGTCCCTGGAGCCTGTGAATATGTTGTATCATCTATGACTGTGTTTTGTTACACAGCAAAGTGGAATTAAGGTTGCTAATCAGCTGATCATAAGGGAGATTATCCAGGTGGGCCAAATGTAATCACAAGAGTCCTTAAAAGTGAAGAGGGAGGGCTTCCCTGGTGGCGCAGTGGTTGAGAGTCCGCCTGCTGATACAGGGGACGGGGGTTCGTGCCCCAGTCCGGGAAGATCTCACATGCTGTGGAGTGGCTAGGCCCGTGAGCCATGACCGCTGAGCATGCACGTCTGGAGCCTGTGCTCTGCAATGGGAAAGGCCACAACAGTGAGAGGCCTGCGTACCGCAAAAAAAAAAAAAAAAAAAAAAAAAAAAAGGTGAAGAGGGAGGCAGAAGGGAGAGGGTCAGAATGATGCAGTGTCAGAAAGACTCAACCTGCTATTGCTTTGAAGATGGAGGAAGAAGCCTTCTAGATCTGGAAGAGCCAAGACAACAGATTCTCCCCTGGAGCCTTCAGAAAGGGAGGCAGCCCTGCTGACACACCTTGATTTTAGCCCGGTGAGACT
This sequence comes from Lipotes vexillifer, assembly GCF_000442215.2. Taxonomy (NCBI): domain Eukaryota; kingdom Metazoa; phylum Chordata; class Mammalia; order Artiodactyla; family Lipotidae; genus Lipotes; species Lipotes vexillifer. The sequence continues at coordinate 1,087,444 of NW_006777552.1, forward strand.
GTTCTGGCCTTCTAATATACAGAACCAGAAGGTAATAAATTTGTGGTTGTTACAGCGGCCATAGAAAGCTAGGAATTTGGATTTTATTTGGTAGGAATAGGGAGCTGTTAAAGAGTTGTCATTAAAGGAGTGACCTGGTCAGATTGTGTTGTAGAAGATCATTGTACAACCATATTCTACCAGGAATTTGCTTATTCATCTGCTATGACTGCATAAATGACAGTGGACCATGAAACTTAAGATACCATTTGAAATTTGTGAATTAGGGTATAAACCCTGAATTCCAGAAATATGTCCACATTTTCATTGTTACATTTCACATTTCATGGGTAGAAGGCCTTGCTTATTAATAACTGTTTCTTCTCTTTCCTTTGAACCAAAGTTATCTGTATAGATATTTGTCTCATAATTCCTTAGCATACTTTACATATGAATTTTATAGATGTTCACTTTTTTTCTTTAAGAAAATGGCCATTATGTAATGTGACTGATTGTCACACTATAGGCTCTCTTCTTTGTTTCCTTTGTTCATTTCCATAAGCTCCAGAACTATTAACCATACAGCCTCTCCATTAGCTCTTACCTTTTATCATCCGACAGGCTGCCACCTGTGGGGCCCACTGCACCAAAAATCTACAGATTTTCTTTTAACTGAACAGCTATAAGTGCATGCTATAAATGGTTTTGTCTTTTATAAACAAAATTGTGTTCCACTCAAAAAAACTATAATGCATCCTGTCAAGAGCTTCTCTAAATAAAAGGGGATCTTTTCACTTTGTCATTTTTTTGTTGTTGTTGTAAAACTCAATTATTTGGGGAAAAAAATCACTTATTGGCTATTTTACAGAATATCTAACTAAGTTGGTTATTGAGCCAGTGTTTCTCATGCAAATCCTATTCTCCTTTATTTTCATTGTAGACCAGATGTAATGGGTTGGCCAAAAAGTTCATTTGGAAAAACCCGAACGAACTTTTTGGCCAACCCAATATATGTATTTTAAAAGAAATTTACCATCTGATGGCTTTTTAAAAAATTTCTCAGTAAATGAAAAAATAGAGCAGAAAACTTTTGGTAAGAAAAGGTTTGAGGTTGTGCTTAGCCATACAGTTGGGGAGAGGCTTGCAATGTTATGCTTGCTAAGAGAACTTGACAGTGTTTTCCTACTCCATTCATTTCCTACGCCATTCATTTAACTACAGATTAACTGCTTCCACCCAGTGAATACTGATGCCATTGGATGTACCACATAACCAGCTAGCTTTCTTCTGACCTGGATACCTGAGAGAAATATCTTCTCTTTGCTGTCTGCTGGCACCCTCTTCACCTCCCCCATCTTCTCTCTTTATCTCCTCCCTTCATCACACATACACACAGTGCTGCCTCATTCCAAAGGACATTTTATGCAGCAGCTTTTTACTATTTAATATAAAAATTTATCACACCACTAATTTTCCTGTTACCTTAATTCCACCCTACCCCCCAAACACGTTTTACATACAGGGTGTGGATGTAGAATGGTACAAGGTGGATTCTCAGTAACTTTTCATTGAATTAGATGCTAGTGGTAGCAAATTTCTTAAACGTGTATAAATCAGCAGTTAACATGAGCTGGAGATTTGGGTGACCTTTTTTTAGGAAAGATCTGGCCTGTGGTAACTAGGTGTTGATGAATTGCTTCTAAAACTCTACTAGTTTCATTTCATTATGAATTTATTCCTTGAATAAAGAACAAGTGTAATTCTCAGAGACTGGTACAAGATCATTTATGGTCTTAAATCGGATGGGTATTGTAGATATTCTGATTGTGATTACTCTGTTTTTATGTAAACAAAATAAATGTTGATAGGCTTGGTTCTCTGAGACTTAAATAAACTCCAACATTAAAAGGTAATAGTGGGACAGACATTTTGAAATGCTTGAATTATGTTGTTTTCTAAAGACATCATAGTGTTACATCTTTGTTAATCATAGTGTTGCTGTTTTTTGAGTTTTCCACTTGACTTCCACAGATAATTCAGTTCTGGAGGCACTGCTGTGCAGTTATTCCTTTGTTTTGTGCCAAGCATGCCTACTACAATAAACACACAATGTAATTTAAATCATGTATGAGATCATTTCAGGTACTCCAGCAAATGTAGGTTAAACAGCCATAGAATAGTTTTTCCCTTCACAGAAATAGTGAATTAATGCATGTCTTAAAATACTGCAAATTCTCTAACAATTTTGCTATATCAGCAGATGGTCAGAATGGGAAGTTTTCATTCCTGTCATATTCTTTCATTTTTATAAATTATCGATGGTTTACAATTTGATAAATGATAATCCCAGTTTTTGAAGTAGATTGAGGGCGCTGACTGGCTCCTTATTAAACGTTCTTGGCTTTAAAAGCTCTCTTTTGGAATTTCCTGTTTATAGCACTTACACTTCAATCCTTCACCTGATAGCTTGACCTTGTAGAGCATCTTTCAGGAAAGTAGAGATTCTCATAATATTTGCTAGTGATCTCACTCCTTGGAACCATAGAAGCAGTTGGAGCAATAAGCAGAGAGAAGGGAGCTGGTGTTGCCTATAGATGGCTCACTCTGATGTTCTCAGTCCCTTTAATAAGGTTATACACAGAAATAAATGATATTCAGAAAACTGAGCATATCCAAAGATAGCATTTAGATTGCAAATAGAAAATCTCATCTGAGTTTTCATCACTGTTTCTGTTTATAAATCTTTTCCATTCTCTGTATCACCTGGAAACTACATATAATTGGATCAGTGTATTATGGCACATATTTGGTTTTATAGTATATTATGTCACAGATTGGACAAACATGAATATTAATAATATCTTTGAGTAGGAAGTAGAATCAGAGGCATTGCTAAGTGGTAACATATTTATATATCTAGCAGGCCGTTCTAATTTAATAGCATTTATGTTATTAAATTCAGTATTCTGTTACACTTTGTTATATAGTCATTTGTTATATAGTCATTTTACTCTGATGTTAAGATGACTGGAAGGAGGGCATCTTCCTCTTATTTATTAATTTAGTTATGTATTAGAATTGATTTTTTTTTAATGTAAAGACATAACTCTGTTGCTGGAAATTGAATGGAGATAGTCCTTAATTTACACAGTAAAATTAGCTTTATTTACTGCTAAAATTGGTTTATAGTAGAAATGCTTTCATAAAACATGAAAATGGTCATTTGAAAAGGCAGCATATTTTTACAGGGTTCTAAAAATACACCTATTATCATAACATTTTTATTGGTGCAAAATTTATCTTTCGACACATTTCCATTTTGCAATATCATGTCATCCCCATGGCCTTCTGAGTAAACTGATGCTAAGGATAGCCTATAGTAGTCTTGTGATCCTATGTAAAGTTGAACCTAAGAGGATCTCCTAGTGGTTGTGTAGTGACAAATCTGAATAATATAATCAGTAAAGTTAATTTAGTAGCTGTAAATAAAGATTTTACCCTATAAATAGAACATACATTTTGTTAAATGTTCATAAAACATTAAAAAAAAGAGCATAGTCGAGGCTTACAAAAAATACCTCCAGTTTTTCAGAGTAGAAATAGTATAGGTCATATTATCTGACTGCAATGAAGTGAAACCCGAAATTAAGCAATTGTTGAGAAAAATATTGGTCACATAAAATTTTTAAAATGATATCTTAAAGAGGAAGCTTGCAATTTTTAATTAGGTGACATACTCCACTGAGATTATTACACATAAAAACATGTGGGTACAACTAAATTATACATAGCCTTAAGTAATGTTATTATCAAACAAGAAAGAATGAAAATAAATCAACGCAAAACTCATTTCAAGTTGTGAGTAAAAAGCAAAAGTCAACCTTTAGGAAACCTAGAACCCAATATGGGGATTCTTCCAGATGCTAAGTATGTGTATTCCAATTATACATTCTGGAACTGGGAAATAGCCACAAGATGGGCAACCCACTGGTCCCACTGTGAGATGGACCTGAGCTTAAAAAAAAACTCCATTGCTCACCTGACCTCCATGAGCTGCTACTCTGGTGAGCCACAATCAAGGGGTGGGGGAGTGAATATAAATATCAATATTAGAGATAAGGACACATATAACTTCAGGAGTTATACATGCAGCTCTTGGCTAATCAATGGAAAATCTTGTAAGAATGGACAATTTTTAAATAAAATGTAAATTACAAAAACAAAAAAAAAAAAGTACAAAAAACTTAGGACCAGGTAGAAATAGATGTATAATAGCCATGGAAGAAATGTTTTAAATTGCCTCCCCACTCCTCAAAAAAAAAGAACAATAAAACACCCTCCCCCAGTACTCAGTAATGTTTATATGCTCATTTTACAAATGGTTTTATTGGAATGTACTATCAATTAAAATAAGCAGTTTAATGCGTTTAACTTTTCTAATGACATCCTTTTGGCAGCAGCTTTCCTTCTCTCTCTCCCTCCCCCATTTTTTTCTCCTTCTTTCTCCCTTTTTTCCTTCATTCTTTTCTTCCTTCCTTTTGTAGTATCAAAATTTAAGGAACAGGTAATGCTGTGCTAGTGGAACTATTCTAAAACCTAGAAAGCTGTGGGAATTGTCAGGAAAAGAATGAAACAGAAAAAAGAAAAACAGTAAATGTTTATATTTATAAATATAGATGCGAAAATATAAATTACCCTTAGCAAACTGAATCTAGCATTAAATTCACCATTTATCCCTGGCAAAGCTTCTATTGAAATAGGAATAGAATAATAATATGCTTTTAACATGTTAAAAAAATAACTTTTTAAAACTAAACACAAACATACCACTGGATAATGAATTCTAGAGTCAAAACCCAAACGTCAGAGGGCATTAAACTTTGTGATGGTGGAGGAATCAGACAGTGAGAAAAAAAAGAAAGACACTGACATTGCCTAGTATGCATACAAGTAAAGCAAAAGGAATTTAAAAATGCCTCACTGAAACTAAAGGAGAAAGGAAGCCCTGAAGAGTTTCTAGAAATAGATGGTGGTAAATGGGAATTAAGTTTCATATGTTTTATTTAGTCTATTACCTGTATTCTTTTATTTTACTAAATGTAAAAATATAGAGTTTTTTTTAGGTTCACTTGAGACCTTAGTCCTCAAAGCTGGTTTTTCCAAATTTTTCTGTAACACTTAGATGTGCATCAGAATTACCTGGAGAGCTATTAAAAATCCTGGTGCCTGAAGCCAGTTAAATCAGAATTTGTAGAAGTAAGACTTAGATGTCATCATTTTTAAAAGTTTCGCAAACGATTCCCAGTGTGCTGCCAAGGGTGAGAACCACTGTTCTTTAAGGATTTTTGGTTAAATTGCTGAAGGCTCCCTTGCCTCCTTAAGATTCCTTATTGTGAGTTTTAAATGAAATACTATAGGTGAAGGACCTAGCCTCTGCCTAGCACATGCCTTGCTTGTGTTTGGAGTTTAGTAAATATAAATATATTTTGATTTCTATTTCATTGCTCTCATGAAGAACATTCCATACTGAGACAAATGTGAAGAAATAAGCAGGTGTTCTGTTCCTCAGAGATGGACTTGAAATAAATACCTGGGCTCATTGTTTAAATTTTGCATTTCTCTTAAGCTTACTTTGCAAAGAGTTGATGCACCCTCCTATGAAAGGTATAACTAGAAAAAAATTGAAACTAGAGTAAAAATACCCAGGTAGTAATGGTCTAGGACTGGTGGAGAGAATAATAATTGTATCAGAAAACGTAGGTTACAAGCTAATAACTAAGTTGAAATTTAAGTTTTTGTCATTGAGATAGGCGTGTGCTGTCATTTTTATTTCATTAAGTCTGGGTCCCAGTCTTTCTAGACATAGCAGTGTAAATAGTTCCTTTACTTACAAGCTCATCAGATAGAAATTGTAGTTTAAATTCCTCAGGGAACAGCCACAACAGTGATTAAAATAAAAATACATTTAAAAATAGAATAAAGTAAAAATCTCAGGTGGCTCCCTTGGAATTTGGGTTTCACACTTGATGTAGTTAGTGAATAAATTTGCATTGCCGAGTCTTATTAATTAGGTGGGTTCTGGTTGGCATCTGCAGGCCTCAAACTCTTTGTTAAGCCACCAAATTAAAAGAGTTTATATCCTAAGAGATTCTAGAAATTTAGATGTTTTAGATATATTTTAGAAATTGAGTTACCTATGGTGAAACAATCAGAGGTCAAAAAAGAAGATAATTTTAAACAAAAGATATTTTCATCAAACTACGGAATTTTTGCAGACCACATGGTTATACATTGTTATAAGCAAATTTTTCTTTAATATTTTTGGCCTGTTGCATAGCTAGTGTGTTTATACATAATCTACCAGGTTTCATAGAAAGTATATTATTTTTAAAAAGATCTTCTGTTTTTTTCTAAGGTAGGAAACTTTTTCTCTTTAGCAAAATATCATATGAAAAAATGTTACAGTAAATAATTTCTGAAAATTATCATAGGTTGTATGGAGACTTGAAAAGAGAGCAGTTACACAATATGCCACATAACCTAAGAAAAATAAAAGATTCAGCTTTACTGAGTATCTGCTGGGTGAAATTGAAGATTAATGCAGTGAATTATATTTTAGTTTTAAGGAATAAAAATCTCAACAAGAAATGTACATCTTCGTAAGTAGCACCACAGGAGCTAAAAATCTTATACCAGCTTTAAAGATTAAACACCTATGGGTCAATTGTTGTAGGTCAGAAGGCTATATAGTTACCAGCAGAAGGACCTCATACACAGTTCAACCATTCTGAACTGTACAGAGCCATACAGAACCGTTCGGTCTTCAAGTTAATAATTTCAGAACCAGGGAATACCAGACTTGCTTATTAAAATCCAATGTATGTACTTTTGAAGTAAGTCAGGTTATTTAGCACTTCATTTATTAAGCATAACCCTGGAGTCAGGAATTCTAGCTAGTTATCTTCTGCTAATAACTGAAACCTGTTATAAGGTTCCTAATGTTATCATAACCATTTTAAAGGAAATATTTCTTAAATAATCATGTGCCTTCTTGAAGGGCAAGAATGGGGGTTAGGCATATGGAAGCAACAGAAAGAGAACAAACCAAGAACTTGGAAGTCTGTATTCTAGTGCCATCTACTGATGCCGTTAACATGAGAAAAATCAGCTTTGGATGTCATTCAAAGCTTAGGGTTGTCAGTTTTTCTCATTTTGAAAATGAGCTTGCAAGTCTTGCTGCTTAAACATTCTGTATATATAATGAACATTTGTGTCAGCTCATTGAGGTGTCTAGGGCAGCTTGTCCCCCAACCAAATGGCCACAGAGGTATGTACTTTTTTAGTCTGAATCCTTTTTTTAAAATAGCTTTTTAAAGTTTTGTTTGACATAGTTTCCCTTGTTTGTTTTTGCTTTTGTTGCATTTGTGTTTTGGTTATGATATCATATCCATGAAATCATTGCCAAGGCCACTGTCATGAATCTTTTCCCCTATGTTTTCTTCTAGAGTTTTACAGTTTGAGGTCTTATGTTTAAGACCTTAATTAATTTTGAGTAGATTTTTATGTGTGGTGTAAGATGAGGGTTTCATTCTTTTGCATGTGGATATACAGTTTTCCAACACAATTTGTTGAAGAGAGTATCCTTTTCCCACTGTGCATTCTTGGCACCATTATTGAAGATCTATAGGTAACTCTATATGTGTGCATTTATTTCTGATCTCTCTGTTCATTTCCATTGCTCTGCATGTTCAACATAGTACTGGAAACCCTAGCCACAACAGTTAGGCAAGAAAAAGAAATTAAAGGCATACAAATTGAAATAGTAGAAGTAAAATTGTCTGCTTTTGCAGAAGACATGATCTTATATATAGAAAACCCTGACGACACCATTAAAAAAACTGCTGGAGGGCTTCCCTGGTGGCGCAGTGGTTGAGAGTCCGACTTCCGATGCAGGGGATGCGGGTTCGTGCCCTGGTCCGGGAGGATCCCATATGCCGTGGAGCGGCTAGGCCCGTGAGCCATGGCCACTGAGCCTGCACGTCCGGAGCCTGTGCTCCGCAACGAGAGAGGCCACAACAGTGAGAGGCCCGCATACCGCAAAAAAAAAAAAAAACTGCTGGAACTAATAAATGAATCCAGCAAAGTTGCAGTTTACAACATCAATGTACAAAAATCAGGTGTGTTTTCTATATGCTAATAATTAGCTGAAAAGGAAATTAAGAAAACACATTTACAATAGCATCGAAAAGAATAAAATATTTAGGCATAAACTTAACTAAGGAAATGAAAGACTTGTAGACTGAAAACTTACAAAACATTCATGAAAGAAGTTAAAGACACAAACAAATAGATATCCATGTTCATAGATTGGAAGGCTTAATATTGTTAAGATGTCCATACTACCCAAAGCAGTTTACCAATTCAGTGCAATTCCTATCAGAATCCCAATGGCATTTCTTATAGAAATGAAAAACACAATTCTAAAATTCATATGGAACCATAAAAGATCTTGAATAGCCAGCCAAAACAGTCTTGAAAAAGAACAAAGCTGGTAGCATCACACGTTCTGACTTCAAAATATATTACAAAGCCATAGTAATTAAAACAGTATGGTACTGGCATAAAGATAGATAACCTTGTTATTTTGGAATAGTTTTAGGTTTACAGAAAAGTAGCAAAGGTACAGAGGGTTCTCATGCACCCTTCACCCAGTTTTCCCTAATATCAACATCTTTCATTAGTATTGTACATTTATCAAAGCTAAGAAACCAACTTTGGTATATTAGTATTAACTAAATTCCAGACTTTATTTAAATTTCACCAGATTTCCACTAATCTCTTAGTTGCAGGATTCAATCCAAAATACCACACATTGTATCTAGTCTGGATCTGTTTTTTAATAGTTTTCTGTTTCTTCCCATTATCCCCAATATTTTCATATTGTCAATTGAGCCTCAGTATTGCTGCCTTTGTTTTCCTTGTAGCAGGTATTTATCTCCTCAGATTTGTGCATCTAAGCAAACCTGCAGCCTAACAAATGTAATCACACCTGTTAGAAATGTGTGGGAAAGAAGAATAAATAATTTGATTTTGTAAGATTCTTCTATGAATACTTTGTTTAAATTTGCGCATATAGGTGTCAAACTATTTTGGTCGTTCACCTTCAGAAGTTATTTCCTTGCCTCCCAGTGTATTCTTGGTGGTTGAGGCTGCCAGATTAATGATCTCTCTGGTTTATAAACTGTTGCTGTCCATGTCCTCCAGTGATAGCATTTGCAAAACTGTGACTTCACAACCAGAATATTGACGTTAATGAGCCAAGATATAGAACATTTCTATCAGCACAAAACCTCTCAGTTGCCCTTTTATAATTAAATCCACTTCCCTCTTGCCCATGCCCTGTCCTTTTGGTTGGTATTGTGAGTGATTTCTATTGAAACCTGGGCATTTTTGGTATTGTGTTATGAGACTCTGCATCTTATTTAAACCTGTTTTAGCTGGCTGCTTCTGATACTGCTCTGGCAGAAGAAGTGGATGTACCACTTTTGTTACTGCCAGGTAGGGGAAGAGGCCATGTTCCCCACTGAGCCTCCACTGATACCTCCGTGGGTGAGGAAGGGGAGAGTTCAAGATCCCCAAGGGCCTCCACAGACATGGGAGGTGGGTTGAATCCTTCTAATAGCTCAGTGGGACTGGGGCCACAGTTTATTCCTGGTGTTTGGCTGAAGTAGAGCAATTATTGTCTAAAAGTTTTTTGTCTTGCTTTGTGGTCCCTTTCCTTGTCCTTTGGCTAGAGAGTAGGCTATTTGTTTTAGCTTTTTTTGTCTGTGCTCATTGGTGTTTCCAGGTTGCTGGCTTCTTCAGCCCCAAATCTGGAATTTATGAGGCAAGAAGAAAGGGCACTCAACACCATGTTGTTCCTTGGGTGCTGTGCTGCCTTCTTCTCTCCATCTTTTAGAGTCTTCTTATGTTTGTTTATATATAACGTCCAACATCTTCCTGTTTATAATTTACTTATTATGTTAGAAAACTAATTATTTTCTCAAGAACATACCACCTCGTAAACATGCTAGGCATTCTGTATTTTTTCACATTAAATCAGATAATTAAGTTCATTATGTTAGGTGGACATTATTTGCATAAAAGTAATAGTTTTGAAAATGTTGTTAGTGACTTCAGGGTCTCTTGACTATAGGCATTATTGCATTCAAAGAAATGATATCTGGATTTTTAGTGCATGTGCAATGATAATTCTTCTCTAGGGAACATGTGGTCAATCTGTTTTATATATTTCTTCAAAAGAAGGTATTAATAACCATGATTAAGGAATGTCTGCCAGAAGCCAAAACAGACATTTATTTTTGAGCGTGTAGTTTTTTTCACTAAAAGTAGTGTGTGTTTTGTTTTTTCTTTAAGATCTTGTAAGGTATGTAATTGGAGATTCTGTATGTTTTTTTAAATTACTTCTTCCCTCCACAACTCTTCTTACAAAACAGAAATACTTTTAATCTTCTAATGACTGATCAATACACTTTAAAAAATATATACCAATGTCGTGTTATGCCATAGCTGGTGGGGTTTAGTATGGGGATACTTTTCCTTTTTATTAGTCTGTTGGAAATTAAAGTGTGGAGATGTGATAAGTTATCTGTTTACAGTTTCTTAGAGCAGATTGAAACAGCATTTAAACCACACTCTTAAGCTTTGTTTCAGTAGTGGGAGTGATTTGTTGAACATTAGCTTCAAGCTCAGCTTCTCTTCACTCATATTGTAGCAGGTGGTTTTAGTGACTGATATTTCAACAAAGTTCACATCCTCTTTAGTAAGGTCTGTTGCTTACTAATTAAAATGATATTGAACATTATGTCATGTTGCTTAAGGGAGTAGATATTTTTAAATGTTCATCTTCGATTTCTGTGCATTTTGTAGAATGATATCTTCAGGCTTGTGAATTTAGGGCTTTGTGTCTGCAGTTTTTCTTGCTGTTCTTTCTCCTATCCATCTTCCAGGAGAATGAGTATTGAAATTACCCTTGCCTTGGATTTAGCCTGTAACTCTGGAATGTTCACATAAGGGGTTTAATTTAACATTCATGCCTCCTATGTCTCTACCTCTCAGTTACATTTTCTATTTGTGGTCATTATTTTAAAATCTAGGGGATATATGTATATGTATAGCTGATTCACTTTGTTATAAAGCAGAAACTAACACATCATTATAAAGTAATTATACTCCAATAAAGATGTTAAAAAATAAATAAAATAAAATCTACTTACATTGTTCAAACTGCATATCTGACTCAGCTGCTTCATCTACGTAGAATAGAATTGAGTCTCAGTAAAGGAAAGAGAAGAATTTCTCACACAGAAGCTCATGCACTTTACTTAAAGCCTTACACATTTTCAGCATTGTTGATAATGAGAGCAATATATAGCTGAAAGCAAAGTTGTGTTATTTTTCAATTCTTAGATTTTAAGGAATTTAAATACTGATAATACCAGTGGTAACAGTGTCACAAGCTGAAAACTCATACCTTTTAAGTTGGTACAAACTGTAGGAAAAACAACCTGATAATACATATCAGGAGTCATAAAATTGTCTATGCACTTTAATCTAGTAATCCTTCTGAAATAGTGGTAGATATCCTCAAGAAATAATTTGAAATGTAGAGGAAAGGCTGTATAGGTTGTAACATGGAACAGTGTTTGTGAAAGATTATTCAGCAAAATTATAGTTAAAATTGTATTTAATCTAGACCATGATTACTTCAACATGCCTATAACAAAAAAATTATGACATAAGTTGATTTAGAATTCTTAAACTGTGTTAGAGTAGAATTTTTTGTGTGATAGTATAAGTGCAAAGAACAGAACTAATTGTATATTTATGTGTATGTATGTGCATACCACAGGCACAGAAAAGGCCAGAATGTTCTCTGTTGTGATTGTTATCTTTAGGAAGTGGATGGATGGGTTATTTTTATTTAATTATATTTCTTTTGTTTTTCAAATATCCCAATGGAAGAGGAGGAGCACGTGTTTGGGTTGTTAAAATCTATTTTTATTTATTATTTTTCTTTTTTTAACCAGAAGAATATACATGTATATAAGTAGCATAATAATCCAGGATAGGGCAGTGTTTCCTCTGTCAGTCCTGAGGGCCTCACTAAGCTGCCACAATAAAGTACCTGATCTTCCTATGAGGAACCCTGGACAATTGTGTTTAAGTGCTCTTTGGCATGTTATGTTCCTTTTAGGATACTTTCCACCAGGTTTTGATTCTTTACATGGATGAACTGTTGAGAAATTGGGCTAATCAGATGACTATGCTTAGAGGCCCTAGGGAGCTGAGGTTAGACTAATTGAGTGAAATTTTCTTTGACAAACTTTTCCACAATGAGGCTCCTTTAGAATCCCTTGCAAGAAGGGAGGCAGAAGCAATTTTGTTGCTGTGAAAGAGATTACAAAGAATTGAGTCACTCACATGTAAGAGGAACTTGTTTTGCCTCTCTGACACAGTGTGGCTCCTCTCTGTCCTGCAGCTGGCCCTGAAGGACCCTGTGCATACCGTGTCACTGCAGCAGTTCATCTACGAGAAGCTCAAGGCCCAGCAGGAGCTGCTGGGAGAGCAAGGCTTCCAGTCCCTCATGGAAACAGTGGACACCGAGATCGTCACCCAGCTACAGGAGTTTTTGCAGGGCTTCTGAGATCACGTGACATGTGGCTGAGATGACCAGCCTGCCATCTGTGTGTGAGAGCCAGCTGAGACGATGGAGAAATCCCTTGTGTATTGAAAGAAAGATGGGAAGACCACACGTTTGTTTACCACAAAATTCAGCGAATAAATGTAAATCCTGCATACCTAAAATCACAAACCTATTCCTCAAAAGAATTTAATTTTATATTTATGAGGGCCCTGTGTTTACTAAAGATAGATTTGACAACAATAGCTGCTTAGTTTCCTGTTAAGAGAAGAAACTGTTACCTTTTAATCATATGCTCTTAACACTTGAGAAGAAGAAGGCTAATGTCTGAGATGTTTTTCTGCAACCAAAATTAGTTAAATTTGGCTGCCTTATCTATCCCTTTTTTAAGTTAATGAGACTACAAGTTTGAAAAATGACCTGTTCAGATGATGCAATTACAGAAATTTGTGTACCAGGCAAAAGTATATGAATACTGACAAATATACATTACTGAGATTATCTTGCAAGGGAGTTGCTTTCATCTGACATAGAAAACATGTTTTATCAGACAAATGCTTTTATTTTCATTCTAGTAATTTGATATGGGAATTAGTAATGGGATTTTTTTCTTGTGTTATTTTCAGTAATTACATTTAGTCTTTAAATGCACATTGTAAGGCCGGCAGATGTGAACTGCAGTGCCAGGTGGGAGACCTCTGGTTGTGATTTGATCCTAGTTCCTTTGTTACCCCTGGAGTCCAGGAGCCTTGTGAACACTGACAGGAACCAGCAGCCACAGACCCCCTGTGCTGCGAAATGGCTGTGACAGGCTGTTCAGCACTTACCCATCTCAGGTTCCTCTGTGCAGGGGTACATCAGGGCCTCGATGATATGGATACACGTGGAGGACTCAGCAGCAATCCCCAGGGTACCGGCACTGATGTGACAAGTCTTCCTTCCTTATTCCTCCAACATGCAGTACCAAAAATGGGGAAAAAGGAGAAAATAAAGCCTTACTTTGTTTTACTTGCCAGTGACTGTAAGGAACCTTTAAAGCATTTTTAAGAAAATACTCAAAAGCAAGGTTGGAAAATGTATGATCTTTCTATAGAAAGTTGGGTACAGTATGTAACTGCAGGAAACCCACTGCCCCTTTGTAAGTTGTGGAACCCAAAGTGTATGGAAATATTTGATGTTTTAAGCAAAAGAAAGAAAATATGGTCCAAATTAAATTTTCCAAAGATACCTCACCTTTGCTTGCCTGATTATTTTTCCTGCCTTACAAAAAATGAGTTCATAAAAATTGCCCAGTGAATTTTAAAGGGAAGTTTTCTTTCATACTCTGGTGTTAACTCTGTCCTAGCAGGTGGCAGTGCTTCAAGTAGCAAATCCTAGTTACCCTTTCAGTTTCTCTTTTCATTTAACGACCAGAAGCTTATTTAATATGATATTTCTTTTTTTTTAATTTTTATTTTATATTGGAGTAGAGTTGATTAACAATGTTGTGGTAGCTTCAGGTGTACAGCAAAGTGATTCAGTTATACATATATGTGTATCTATTCTTTTTCATATTCTTTTCCCATTTAGGTTATTACAGAGTACTGAGCAGAGTTCCCTGTGCTATACAGTAAGGTCCTTGTTGGTTATCTGTTTCCAGTATAGCAGTGTGTACATGTCAATCCCAAACTCCCAATCTTTCCCTTCCCCTCCATGCTTACCCCCTGGTAACCATAAGTTGGTTCTATAAGTCTGTGAATCTGTTTCTGTTTTGTAAATGAATTCATTTGTATCATTTTTTTTTAAGATTCCGCATGTAAGTAATACCATATTATATTTGTCTTTGTCTGACTTACTTCACTGGAGACTATCACCTGATAGTCTCCACATCCATCCATGTAGCTGCAAATGGCATTATTTCATTCTTTTTAATGGCTGAGTAATATTCCATTGTATTTATGTACCACATCTTCTTTATCCATTCATCTGTTGATGGACATTTAGGTTGCTTCCATGTAAATAGTGCTGCAGTGAACACTGGGATGCATGCATCCTTTCAAACCATGTTTTTCTCAGGATATTTGCCCAGTAGTGGGATTGCTGGATCATATGATAGCTCTATTTTTAGTTTCTTAAGGCACCTCCATACTGTTCTCCATAGTGGCTGTATCAATTTACATTCCCACCAACAGTGCAAGAGGGTGACCCTTTTCTCCACACCCTCTCCAGCATTCATTGTGTGTAGATTTTTTGATGATGGCCATTCTGACTGGTGTGAAATGATATCTCATTGTAGTTTTGATTTACATTTCTCTAATGATTAATGATGTTGACCATTCTTTCATGTGTTTGTTGGCAATCTGCATATCTTCTTTGGAAAAATGTCTATTTAGCTCTTCTGCCAATTTTTGGATTGGGTTGTTTGTTTTTTTGATGTTGAGCTGCATGAGTTGCTTGTATGTTTTGGAGATTAATTCTTTGTCAGTTGCTTCATTTGCAAATTCATAGTTTTGATTTGCATTTCTTTAATAGTGAAGTTGAGCATCCTTTCATGTGCCTCTTGGCCACCTGTATGTCTTCTTTGGAGAAGAGTCTATTTAGGTCTTGTGCCCACTTTTTGATTGGGTTGTTTGTCTTTTTGATATTGACCTGCATGAGTTGTTTGTACATTTTGGAGATTAATCCCTTGCCAGTTGCTTCATTTGCAAATATTTTCTCCCATTCTGAGGATTGTCTTTTCGTCTTGTTTATGGTTTCCTTTGCTGTGCAAAAGCTTTTAAGTTTAATTAGGTCTCATTTGTTTATTTTTGTTTTTATTTTCATTACTCTAGGAGGTGGGTCAAAAAGGATCTTGCTGTGATTTATGTCAAAGAGTGTTCTGCCTATGTTTTCCTCTAAGAGTTTTATAGTGTCCAGCCTTACATTTAAGTCTTTAGTCCATTTTGAGTTTATTTTTATGTATGGTGTTAAAGATGCTTCTAATTTTTTTTTTTTGCATGTAGCTGTTCAGTTTTCCTAGCACCATTTATTGAAGAGACTGTCTTTTCTCCATTGTATAGTCTTACCTCCTTTGTTGTGGATTAATTGACCATAGGTGCGTGGGTTTATTTCTGGGCTTTCTATCCTCTTCCATTGATCTATATTTCTGTTTTTGTACCAGTACCATATTGTTTTGATTACTGTAGCTTTGTAGTATAGTCTGAAGTCAGGGAGCCTGATTCTTCCAGCTCTCTTTTTCTTTCTCAAGATTGCTTTGGCCATTTGAGGTCTTTTGTGTCTCCATACAAATTTTAAGATTGTTTTGTTCTAGTTGTGTGAAAAATTCCATTGGTAATTTGATAGGAATTTCATTGAAGCTGTAGATTGCCTTGGGTGGTATACTCAGAGAACATGGTATATCTTTCCATCAGTTTTTGTCATTTTTTATTTCTTTCACCAGGGTCTTAAAGTTTTCAGAGTACAGGTCTTTTGCCTCCTTAGGTAAGTTTATTCCTAGATATTTTATTCTTTTTGATGTGATGGTAAATGGGACTGTTTCTTTCATTTCTCTTTCTGATCTTTTTTTATTATTGTATAGAAATGCAACATATTTCTGTATTTTGTGTCCTGCAACTTTACTGAATTCCTTGATGAGCTCTAGTAGTTTTCTGGTAGCATCTTTAGGATTTTTCTATGTATAGTATCATGTCATCTGCAAACAGTGAGTTTTACTACTTCTTTTCCAATTTGGATTTCCTTTATTTCTTTTTCTTCTCTGATTGCCATGGCTAGGACTTCCAAAACTATGTTGAATAATAGTGGTGAGGGTCAACATCCTTCTCTTGTTCCTGATATTAGAGGAAATGCTTTCAGTTTTTTACCATAAATAGGTGCTGATTTTTGTCAAAAGCTTTTTCTGCATCTATTGAGATGATCATATGTTTTTTATTCTTTAATTTGTTGATGTGGTGTATTGCACTGATTGATTTGCAGATATTGAAAAATCCTTGCATCCCTGGGATAAATCCCACTTGATCATAGTGTATGATCCTTTTAATGTACTGTTGGATTCATATTGCTAGTATTTTGTTGAGGATTTTGCATCTGTATTCATCATTGATATTGGCCTGTAAGTTTCTTTTTTTATGGTATCTTTGGTTTTGTTATCAGCGGGATGGTGGCCTCATAGAATGAGTTTGGGGTGTTCTTTCTGCTGCAATTTTCTGGAACAGTTTCTGCAGGATAGGTGTTAACTCTTCTCTAAATATTTGATAGAATGCACCTGTGAAGCCATCTGGTCCTTGGCTTTTGTTTGTTGGGAGTTTTTAAATCACAGTTTTAATTTCGGTACTTGTGATTGGTCTGTTCATATTTTCTATGTCTTCTTGGTTCAGTCTTGGGATATTGCAGCTTTCTAAGAATTTGTCCATTTCTTCTGGGTTGTCCATTTTATTGGCATACAGTTGCATGTAGTAGTCTCTTATTCTGTGGTGTCCATTGTGACTTCACCTTTTCATTTCTAATTTTATTGATTTGAGCCATCTCCCTCTTGATGAGTCTGGCTAAAGGTTTGTCAATTTTGTTTATCTTTTCAAAGAACCATTTAAGTTTTGTTGATCTTTTCTATTTTTTTTTGTCTCCATTTCATTTATTTCTGCTCTGATATTTATGATTTCTTTCCTTCTACTAACTTTGGGTTTTGTTTATTCTTCTTTCTCTAGTTGCTTTAGGTATAAGCTTAGGTTGTTTATTTGAGATTTTTCTTGTTTCCTGAGATAAGATTGTATTGCTATAAACTTCCCTCTTAGAACTGCTTTTGCTGGGTCCCATAGGTTTTGGATCGTCGTGCTTTCATTTTCATTTGTCTCTAGGTGTTTTTTTGATTTCATGAGTGATCCATTGGTTATTTAGTAGCATATTGTGTAGCCTCCGTGTGTTGGTGTTTTTTTACAGTTTTTTTCTTTTTGTTGATTTTTAATCTCACAGTGTTGGGGTCGGAAAAGATGCTTAATATGATTTCAGTTTTCTTAAATTTACTGAGGCTTGCTTTGTGGCCCAGCATGTGATCAGTCCTGGAGAATGTTCCATGTACACTTGAGAAGAATGTGTATTCTGCTGCTTTTGGATGGAATGCTCTATAAGTATCAATTAAGTCCATCTGGTCTAATATGCCATTTAAGTCCTGTGTGTCCTTATTGATTTTCTGTCTGGATGATCTGTGCATTGATGTAAGTAGGGTCTTAAAGTCCCCCACTATTATTGCGTTACTGTTGATTTCTCCTGTTATGGCTGTTAGCATTTGCCTTATATATTGAGGTGCTCCTGTGTTGAGTGCAATTGTTACAATTGTTATATCTTCCTCTTGGATTGATCCCTTGATCATTATGTAGTGTTCTTGTTGGTGTCTTGTAACAGTCTTTATTTTAAAGTCTATTTTATTTCATATGAGTATTGCTACTCCAGCTATCTTTGATTTCCATTTGCATGGAATACCTTTTTTCCATCCTCTCACTTTCAGTCTGTATGCGTCCCTTGGTCTGAAGTGGGTCTCTTGTAGACAGCATATATATGGGTCTTGTTTTTGTATCCATTTAGCCTGTCTGTGTCTTTTGGTTGGAGCATGTAATCTGTTTACATTTAAGGTAATTATCAATATGGATGTTCTTATTGCCATTTTGTTAATTGTTTTGGATTTGTTTTTGTAGGTGTTTTTTTCTTCCCTTCCTCTTTTGTTCTCTTCTCTTGTGATTTGATGACTAACTTTAGTGTTGTGTTTGGATTATTTTTTATTTTTTGTGTGTGTATCTATTGTACATTTTTGGTTTGTGGATAGTGTGAGGTTTTGATGTAGCAGTCTATATATAAACAAGATTGGTTTAAGTTGCTGGTCTTTTAATTTCAAATGAGTTTCCAATATCCTACATTTTTGCTCTCCTCATAATTGCTGGCTTTGATTTTATATTTGTGTGCAGATGATTTCTTACCTTTACTATATGTTTGTGTTTACTGGTGAGCTTTTCCATTCGTAATTATCTTGTTTCTAGTTGTGGCCTTTTCCACCTAGAGGACTTCCTTTAGCATTTTTTGCCAAGCTGGTCTGGTGGTGCTGAATTCTCTTAGCTTTTGCTTGTCTGTAAAGCTTTTGATTTCTTGGTCGAATCTGAATGAGAGCCTTGCTGGGTAAAGTATTCTTGGCTGTAGGTTCTTCCCTTTAATCACTTTAAATATATTGTGCCACTTCCTTCTGGCCTGCAGAGTTTCTGCTGAAAAATCAGCTGATAACCTCATGTGGTTCTCTTGTATGTTATTTGTTGCTCTTCCCTTGTTGCTTTTAATATTTTTTCTTTGTCTTTAATTTTTGTCAGTTTGATTACTATGTGTCTTGGCATGTTCCTCCTTGCATTCATCCTGCCTGGGACTCCACACTTCCTGGACTTGGATGACTGTTTCCTTTCCCATGTTAGGAAAGTTTTCAGCTATTATCTCTTAAAATATTTTCTCAGGCCCATTCTCTCTCTCTCTCTTTCCCGGACCCCTATAATGTGAATGTTTGTGCGTTTCATGTTGTCCCAGAGATCTCTTAAACTGTCCTCATTTTTTTCATTCTTTTTTCTTTATTCTGTTCCATAGCAGTGATTTCCACCATTCTGTCTTCCAGGTCACTTATCCGTTTTTCTGCCTCAGTTATTTTACTATTGATTTCTTCTAGTATATTTTTCATTTCAGTTATTGTATTGTTCATCTTTGTTTGTTTGTTCTGTAGTTCTTCTAGGTCTTTGTTAAACATTTCTTGTATCTTCTCGATCTGTGCCTCCATTCTTTTTCCGAGATCTTGGATCATCTTTACTCTCATTACTCTGAATTCTTTTTCAGGTAGATTGCCTATCTCCACTTCACTTAGTTCTTCTGAGTTTTTGTCGTGTTCCTTCATATGCACCATATTTCTCTGCCGTCTCATTTTATGTAACTTTCTGTGATTGTGGTTTCTGTTTTGCAGGCTTGTAGTTTTTCTATCTTCTGCTGTTTGCCCACTGGTGGATGAGGCTGGCTAAGAGGCTTGTGCAGGTTTGCTGGTGGGAGGGACTGGTACCCACCCACTGATGGGTGGAGCTGGGTTTTATCCCACTGGTGGGCAGGGCAGTATCTGTGGGTGTGTTTATTATGGGGCAGCTATTTTTTCAGGAAGACTTTGAACAGCCTCTCTGCTGATGGGTGGGGCTGTGTTCCCGCCCTGTTGGTTGTTTGGCCTGAGGCGTCCCAGCACTGGTGCCTACAGGCTGTTGGGTGGGGCCAGGTCTTGGTGAGAAGATGGCAGCATCCTAGAGGGCCCACGCCAATGAGCAGTTGCCAGAGCCGCTACCGCCAGTGTCCCTGTCCCCACGGTGAGCCACAGCCGCCCCCTCCCCCCCTCCCGCCTTCACAGGGGACCCTCCAACAGTAACAGGTAAGTCTGACCCAGTCACTTATGAGGTCACCGCTTTTATCCTTGGGTTCTGGTGCACCCCAGACCCTGTGTGTACCCTCCAAGAAAGGAGTTTCTGTTTCCCCCAGTCCTGCAGAATTCCTGCAGTCAAACCACTGGCCTTCATACCCAGACTCTCTGGGGTCTCCTCCCTCTATTGCCACACCCCTAGGCTTGGTAGCCCCACATGGGGCTCAGAACTTTCACTCCTGTGGGAGAACTTCTGTGATATAATTAGTTTCCAATTTGTGGGTTCCCCTCCTGGCGTGTATGGGATTTGATTTTATTGCAGTTATGCCCCTCCTACTGTCTTGTTGTGGCTTCTTCTTTGTCTTCAGGTGTAAGGTATCTTTTTTGGTAGGTTTCAGCGTTTTTTTCTTGGTGGTTTTTCAGCAGTTAGTTGTACTTTTGGTGTTTCTGTAAGAAGGGGTGAGCTCATGTCCTTCTATTCCGCCATCTTGCTTCCTTCCCCCAATGTTATTTCTTTATCATTACCACTCAGTCCTCAAGACTGACCTAAGAAGAATAATTTCTCTTTCATTTGAGGCACTATTTCCATTATTATTTTCATTTGAGGCACTATTTCCATTAGGGTTTTCAGAAATGCACATACATGCTCCCATTTTTCAGTTATGGTAAAATACTCAGCTTTCCAATTCATGACAGATTTCATTAGAGTGTTATAGCAAATGTCACTGAAATAGCCACCTTGCAAAAAAAGTAAAAAACATCTCAGGGGAAAAGTTTGGTTCATTTTTTAAAGCTCATAATTTAAAATAGGCTTTGTAAATAGCTCAGAGAAAAAGAAAAAAATTATTGAATTTTTAAGTGCTCAATTGAGATATAAAATGTAATTATTGATTTATAGAATTCTGTTCATTAATTCAGCCTTATAGCAAATGTATTAAGTTTTGGACAAACAACTCAGCCAGGACTCTGGTTGAACTGTGCTTCCTAATACAAGGTTATGATCATTTCCATTCCCT
>NW_006777552.1:1108541-1120933 GCF_000442215.2 Lipotes vexillifer
ACACGTGCTCCTTTTCTATTTATTTTATACTCCAGAGACCTCTCCTAACCCTCTGACAAAGGCGCATGTGATGAACAGTTAACATTTTAAAGTTGTTATTATATGTGGTCCCTCCTTCCTCTTTCCCCTACCAGTCATGTTACAGAAGCAACATCATTAGATGTTAAAATATTCATGTTTTGAGTTTCCCTTGAAAAATCTTCACCTTATATCTTTATTTTACCTATTCTTTTATTCAACTGTTTGTCGAGTTCCTGTTTTATGCCATAGTTCTATGCTAAATTCTGGGGTTACAACACAGTACTTACCTTGTGAAGTTTTACAATTCAGTGGGAACACACTTGCCAGTATGATACAAAAACAGTGGTTCTAATGGAAGTGTGTGTTCAGGAGCAGCAGGCATGCAGGGGAAGGAGATCTTTCACAAAAGAGAATGATGTTGGCACTGTATAATTTGATATCCCTTTAAAAATTGATCTCAAATGGCATAGTTTGGTAAGGTTATTTAAAAGTACCCAGACTCAGAGCTATTTGAAATTACTCTGACATAAAATCATTAGTGAGATTTTGAAAATGTTAGAATTCTGTACCTTTCAACCAGTTCCTAATTCCATTAATTAAAACATAAGGCTCACCTACTGAGCGGAATATTCTTCTGTTCTATTTCTACATTCCTTATAAATCCCAAGTGAGTAGCAATTTAAAAGTTGTTGAAGAGCTGATGAAAGGAAGGCAAGAGATGCATGTCACAAAAAATTGTATCTCCTTCCTCCAACTTTAGGGAAAAAAAGTTTAAACTATAGGGGCATTGAAAGAATACTATATAAGGATGTGCTGTCATTCCCTCTTGCTAAAAAACCGGAATCACAACTAACTGCTGAACAGTCATCGACAGTAAGACAAAAGAACTCACCAAAAATGATACCCCACATCCAAAGACAAAGTAGAAGCCACAATGAGACAGTAGGAGGGGCATAATCACAATAAAATCAAATCCTATAACTGCTGCGGGGGTGACTCACAAACTGGAGAATGCTTATACCACAGAGGTCCACCCACTGGTGTGAAGGTTCTGAGCCCCATGTCAGACTTCCCAAACTCGGGGTCTGGCAACGGGAGGAGGGATGCCTAGAGAATCAGACTTTGAAGGCTAGCGGGATTTGATTATAGGACTTTGACAGGACTGGGGGAAACAGAGACTCCACTCTTGGAGGGCACACACAAAGTAGTGTGTGGATCGGAACCCAGGGGAAGGAGCAGCAACCCCATAGGAGACTGAACCAGACCTACCTGCTAGTGTTGGAGGGTCTCCTGCCGAGGCGGGGGTGGGGGGGTGGTGACTTTGTCTCACAGTGAGGACAAGGGCACTGACAGCAGAAGTTGTGGGAAGTACTCCTTGGCGTGAGCCCTCCAAGAGTCTGCCATTATTCCCACCAAAGAGCCAGGGGAAGGATCCAGCGTTGGGTCGCCTCATGCCAAACAACCAACAGGGAGAGAACCCAGCCTCACCCATCAGCAGACAAGCAGATTAAAGTTTTACTGAGCTCTGCCCACCAGAACAACAGCCAGCTCTACCCACCACCAGTCCCTCCAATCAGGAAACTTGCACAAGCCTCTTAGATAGCCTCATCTACCAGAGGCAGACAGCAGAAGCAAGAAGAACTACAATCCTGCAGCCTGTGGAACAAAAACCATATTCACAGAGAGATAGACAAGATGAAAAGGCAGAGGGCTATGTACCAGATGAAGGAACAAAATAAAACCCCAGAAAAGCAACTAAATGAAGTGGAGATAGGCAACCTTCCAGAAAAAGAATTCAGAATAATGATAGTGAAGATGATCCAGGACCTCAGAAAAAGAATGGAGGCGAAGATCGAGAAGATGCAAGAAATGTTTAACCAAGATCTAGAAGAATTAAAGAACAAACAAACAGAGATGAACAATACAATAACTGAAATGAAAACTACGCTAGAAGGAATCAATAGCAGAATAACTGAGGCAGAAGAACGGATAAGTGACCTGGAAGACAGAATGGTGGAATTCACTGTTGCAGAACAGAGTAGAGAAAAAAGAATGAAGGGAAATGAAGACAGCCTAAGAGACCTCTGGGACAACATGAAGCGCAACAAGATTTGCATTATAGGGGTCCCAGAAGAGGAGAGGGAGAGAGGACCAGAGAAAATATTTGAAGAGATTATAGTCGAAAACTTCCCTAACATGGGAAAGGAAATAGCCACCCAAGTCCCAGAAGCACAGAGAGTCTCATACAGGATAAACCCAAGGAGAAACACACCGAGACACATAGTAATCAAAGTGGCAAAAATTAAAGACAAAGAAAAATTATTGAAAGCAGCAAGGGGAAAATGAAAGATAGCATGCAAGGGAACTCCCATAAGGTTAACAGCTGATTTCTTAGCAGAAACTCTACAAGCCAGACAGGAGTGGCATGATATACTTAAAGTGATGAAAGGGAAGAACCTATAACCAAGATTACCCAGCAAGGATCTCATTCAGATTTAATGGAGAAATCAAAAGCTTTACAGACAAGCAAAAGCTAAGAGAATTCAGCACCACCAAACCAGCTTTACAACAAATGCTAAAGGAACTTCTCTAAGTGGGAAACACAAGAGAAGAAAAGGACCTACAAAAACAAACCCAAAACAATTAAGAATATGGTAATAGGAACATACATATCAGTAATTACCTTAAACATGAATGGATTAAGTGTTCCATCCAAAACACACAGGCTTGCTGAATGGATACAAAAACAAGACCTATATATAGTCTGTCTACAAGAGACCCACTTCAGACCTAGGGACACATACAGACTGAAAGTGAGGGGATGGAAAAAGATATTCCATGCAAATGGAAATCAATAGAAAGCTGGAGTAGCAATACTCATATCAGATAAAATAGACTTTCAAATAAAGAATGTTACAGGAGACAAGGAAGGACATTACGTAGTGATCAAGGGATCAATCCAAGAAGAAGATATAACAATTATAAATATATATCACCCAATATAGGAGCACCTCAATACATAAGGCAACTGCTAATAGCTATAAAAGAGGAAATCGACAGTAACACAATAATAGTGGGGGAGAGTTTAACACCTCACTTTCACTAATGTACACATCATCCAAGCAAAAAATTAATAAGGAAACACAAGCTTTAAATGACACAATAGACCAGATAGATTTAATTGATATTTATGACATTCCATCCGAAAATGGCAGATTACACTTTCTTTTCAAGTGTGCACAGAACATTCTCCAGGATAGATCACATCTTGGGTCACAAATCAAGCCTCAGTAAATTTAAGAAAATTGAAATCATATGAAACATCTTTTCTGAGCACAATGCTATGAGATTAGAAATCAATTACAGGGAAAAAAACGTATAAAACACAAACACATGAAGGCTAAACAATATGTTACTAAATAACCAAGAGATCACTGAAGAAATCAAAGAGGAAATCAAAAAATACCTACAAACAAATGACAGTGGAGATGTGATGATCCAAAACCTATGGGATGCAGCAAAAACAGTTCTAAGAGGGAATTTTATAGCTATACAAGCCTACCTCAAGAAACAAGAAAAATCTCAAACAATCTAACCTTACACCTAAAGGAACTAGAGAAGGACAAACAAAACCCAGAGTTAGCAGGACAAAAGAAATCATAAAGATCAGAGCAGAAATAAATGAAATAGAAACAAAGAAAACAATAGCAAAGATGGATAAAACTAAAAGCTGGTTCTTTGAGAAGATAAACAAAATTGCTAAACCATTAGCCAGACTCATCAAGAAAAAGGGGGAAAGGACTCAAATCAATAAAGTCAGAAATTAAATAGGAGAAGTTATAATGGACACCGCAGAAATACAAAGCATCCTAAGAGACAAGCAACTCTGTGCCAATAAAATGGACAAACTGGAAGAAATGGACAAATTCTTAGAAAGGTATAACCTTCCAAGACTGAACTAGGAAGAAGTAGAAAATATGAACAGACCAGTCACAAGTACTGAAATTGAAACTGTGAGTAAAAAACTCCCAACAAACAAAAGTCCAAGACCAGATGGCTTCACAGGTGAATTCTGTCAAACATTTAGAGAAGAGCTAACACCCATCCTTCTCAAGCTCTTCCAAAAACTTGCAGAGGAATGAACACTCCCACACTCATTCTATGAGGTCACCACCACCCTGATACCAAAACTGGACAAAGATACTACAAAAAAAGAAAATTACAGACCAATATCATTGATGAATATAGATACAAAAATCCTGAACAAAATACTAGCAAACCGAATCCAACAAGAGATTAAAAGGATCATACACCATGATCAAGTGGGATTTATCCCAGGGATGCAAGGATTCTTCAATATATGCAAATCAATCAGTGTGATACACCATATTAACAAATTGAAGAAGAAAAACCATATGATCATCTCAATAGATGCAGAAAAAGCTTTTGACAAAATTCAGCACCCATTTATGATAAATCTCTCCAGAAAGTGGGCATAGAGGGAACCTACCTCAACATAATAAGGGCAATATATGAGAAACCCACAGCAAACATCATTCTCAATGGTGAAAAACTGAAAGCATTTCCTCTAAGATCAGGAACAAGACAAGGACATCCACTCTCACCAATATTATTCAACATAGTTTTGGAAGTCCTAGCCACGGCAATCAGAGCAGAAAAAGAAATAAAAGAAATACAAATTGGAAAAGAAGAAGTAAAACTGTCACTGTTTGCAGATGACATGATACTATACATAGAGGATCCTAAAGATGCCACCAGAAAACTACTAGAGCTAATCAATGAATTTGGTAAAGTAGTAGGATACAAAATTAATGCACAGAAGTCTCTTGCATTCCTATACACTAATGATGAAAAATCCGAAGGAGAAAGTAAGTAATATTTACCATTTACCAAGTAATAATAGTAAGTAACTATTTACCATTGCAACAGAAAAGAATAAAATACCTAGGAATAAACCTACCTAGGGAGACAAAAACCTGTATGCCGAAAACTATAAGACACTGATGAAAGAAATTAAAGATGATACCAACAGATGGAGAGAAATACCATGTTCTTGGATTGGAAGATTCAGTATTGTGAAAATGCCTGTATTACCTAAAGCAATCTACAGATTCATTGCAATCCCTATCAAATTACCAATGACATGTTTTACAGAACTAGGATAAAAAATCTTAAAATTTGTATGGAGACATGGAAGACCCTGAATAGGCAACACAATCTTGAGGGACAAAAACGGAGCTGGAGGAATCAGACTCCCTGACTTCAGACTATACTAAAAAGCTACAGTAATCAAAACAATATGGTACTGGCACAGAAACAGAAACACAGATCAATGGAACAAGACAGAAAGCCCAGAGGTAAGCTCACGCACCTGTGGTCAACTAATCTATGACAAAGGAGGCAAGGATATACAGTGGAGAAAAGACAGTCTCTTCAATAAGTGGTGCCTGGAAAACTGGACAGCTACATATAAAAGAATGAAAGAACACTCCCTAATACGGTACACAAAAATAAACTCAAAATGCATTGTAAACCTAAATGTAAGACCGGACACTATAAAACTCTTAGAGGGAAACATAGGAAGAACACTCTTTGACATAAATCACAGCAAGATCTTTTTTGATCCACCTCCTAGAGTAATGGAAATAAAAACAAAGTAAACTAATGGGACCTAATGAAACTTAAAAGCTTTTGCACAGCAAAGGAAGCCATAAACAAGACAAAAAGACAACCCTCAGAATGGGAGAAACTATTTGCAAACAAATCAGCGGACAAAGGATTAATCTCCAAAATATATAAACAGCTCATGCAGCTCAATATTAAAAAAGAAAAAAACCCAATCCAAAAATTGGCAGAGACCTAAATAGACATTTCTCCAAAGAAGACATACAGATGGCCAAGAAGCACATGAAAAGCTGCTCAATATCGCTAATTATTAGAGAAATGCAAAGCAAAACTACAATGAGATTTCACCTCACACCAGTTAGAATGGGGCTTCATCAGAAAATCTACAAACAACAAATGCTGGATAGAGTGTGGAGAAAACGGAACCCTCTTGTGCTGTTGGTAGGAATGTAATTTGATACAGCCACTATGGAGAACAGTATGGAGGTTCCTTAAAAAACTAAAAATAGAATTACCATATGATCCAGCAATCCCACTACTGGGCATATACCCAGAGAAAACCACAATTCAAAAAGACACATGTGGGGCTTCCCTGGTGGCGCAGTGGTTGAGAATCCGCCTGCTAATGCAGGGGACACGGGTTCGAGCCCTGGTCTGGGAGGATCCCACATGCCGCGGAGCAACTAGGCCCGTGAGCCACAACTACTGAGCCTGCGCGTCTGGAGCCTGTGCTCCGCAACAAGAGAGGCCCGCGACAGTGAGAGGCCTGCGCATCGCGATGAAGAGTGGCCCCCGCTTGCCACAACTAGAGAAAGCCCTCGCACAGAAACAAAGACCCAACACAGCAAAAATAAATAAATAAAAATTATTAAAAAAATAAAAAAGACACATGCACCCCAGTGTTCATTGCAGCACTATTTACAATAGCCAGGTTATGGAAACAACCTAAATGCTCATCGACAGACAAATGGATAAAGAAGTTGTGGTACACATATAGAATGGCATATTACTCAGCCATAAAAAGGAACGAAATTGGGTCATTTGTAGAGATGTGGATGCTTCTAGAGACTGTCACACAGAGTGAAGTTAGTCAGAACGAGAAAAACAAATATTGTATATTAACGCATATATGTGGAACCTAGAAAAATGGTACAGATGAACCGGGTTGCCAGGCCGAAATAGAGACACAGATGTAGAGAACAAACGTATGGACACCAAGGGGAGAAAGTGTTGGTGGGGGGTGGGGGGTGGTGGTGGTGTGATGAATTGGGCGATTGGGATTGACATGTATACACTGATGTGTATAAAATGGATGACTGAGAAGTAGCTGCTGTTTTAAAAAATAAAATAAAATTCAAAAATTCAAAAAAAAAAAGAATAGTATAACGAACAGCAGTGTACCCTTCATCACCAAGTCGTTCCATTTTGCCACATTTACTCTTTCCATGCCTTTTAAGACTGGCATTTCTCTACATATCCACTAATATACCATTATATACTGAAGAAAATTAATGCAATAATATCTAATAGTTTGT
This sequence comes from Lipotes vexillifer, assembly GCF_000442215.2. Lineage (NCBI taxonomy): Eukaryota > Metazoa > Chordata > Mammalia > Artiodactyla > Lipotidae > Lipotes > Lipotes vexillifer. The sequence continues at coordinate 1,115,744 of NW_006777552.1, forward strand.
ATTCCAATTTTCCAAATGCCCTCAAAGATGTATTTTATATCATGCCCATTTTGTTTTATGGTCTGGAATCCAGTGAACATTTATATATTGCATTTGGTGGTTTAGTTTTTAACTCTACAATAGTCCTTTTCTCATGTCATTGGTGCTTTTTTGAAGAATCCAAGGTAGCTGTCTTGTAGAATCTCCATTACTCTGCAGTGTTCTAATTGTTTCCTTGTAACTGGATTCAGGTTAACATTTTTGGCAGCAAGACTCCATCGGTAGTATACTTGCATGGTGTCACATCAGGATGCACAGAATGTCAGGTTGTCTCTCTGTTGATGATGCTACAGTGGATAAGGTGGTGCTCACCAGGCCTCTATAATTTTTCAAAGACCTTACAGTACTAGAAATTTCCAATGGCATTTTTGTTTTGTTTTGTTTTGGCCTTAGAACTCTTAACCTCTACTAGCTTGCCTTTTCATTTACAGCAAGTTCAGCAATTTTATTTTAACCTAGATAAGTCAATGACCAAGCTATGGAAAGGTAGATTGATCCTGGTGCGCATTTCATCAACCGTCCTAAATCTCATAAACTCCATTATTGTTATGGCACACCTCAGGCAAGAGTCCTCTCTTTCTCTTTCCCTCTCTCTATCTCCCCTGCCCCCTTGTGTTTTTAAAAAATATGTAGATCTTTGTGAACACCTATGTAACCTGAACTCACATGCCACCTAAAAATGAAGAAATGAAGGCAAACAACTGCCTTTCTCTTTGTTGTTTTTGTATTTGTAAACGGTTGGCAAAGAGGCAAATATGCAACAAATGGTTTTTTTTTTTAACACTTCACAAATACGTTATCATTTTTGGTCTGAACTTAAAAGGCAGAAACATGCCACACTTTAGAACATTTTCTTTTAGTGTGGTTTAAGATCAGCTGGCAAAATGGGGAGAGAAAAGAAAATTATCATTCCTTAAATGTGAATCTCTGATCTCGGTACTTCCACAAGACTGTGACATCGGAAACGGCAGTTCAAAGTTACCTTTTTCCTCTTAAGAAGAAACTGCATTCCATCCCAAACACATCCAGGTTAGTATGCAGAACCTCATGTCCCATGACAGCCCCGTGCAGTTGTCTGAAGTTGAGCTTTTGAGCCCTTGAGGTGAATACCCTAATACCCTGGAAAAGAGCTATAGCTATTGGTCTGAATTTCTCTGATTTTGCTTCTGGCCAGTTGAACTCCTGGCCTAGGAGACTCTTATGGTCTGAAGCACTTGGGTAAAATTCAGAACTGAGAGTCATTGACTACATTTTCTTTTGAATTCTTTCTTACTGTAACAAGTAGAGCGTCTCCAGTTAGCCAAAGATCTTTAACAAGCAAGATTTGTTCCTTGTTCCAGTTAATGCCTGCATCCAACTCATTTGGGCCTGTTGCAAGTTATTTAGCCAAGTGTGCTTTGAAGAACTGTCTAATCCAAGAAGGAATGTATTGATTTCTGGTCATCTAGCCCTTTTTTCCTTCAAGGTGAAACATTGATTTTCATGCCACTTTAATTTCCCTGTAGGGCAAAAATAGAATGCAAGTAACTGCTAGAACAGGTTATGAGTCCAGTGAGGCTTAAAGCATTTATATTTGTCTGCCACTAGGATGATGTTTTAAAGCTGGAAATTAGCCTTATGACTAGAAGTCTGCTTGTTGGGGTTTTTTACTGAAAAGGGTTAAAGCAGGTAAGTCTGGAGATGAGCTGTGTGTGAGTAGACCTGCCAGTGAGCTGTTTGTTTTCTCAATAGCTTTAGCCTGAGGCAAGATCAGTATCTCGTTTCAGAAGGGGCAGGTCATTTCCACAGTGCTCTCTGGGCTGGCCCTAAAGTGACTTTTTTTTCTTTCCTTTTTAATGAACATTGCAACTTAAGCAATAATCTAGAAGAGCAAAACTTTTTGATTGACAGCGAAGTTGTAGCTCATAAATGTATACTCTGAGCTCGGAAGCGCATTGACAGCCAGCCAGGAAAGGAAAGTCTATTGACTGTTCAGGGTAATCACAAACTAATTATGAGTTCTGTTTAGTCAAGGAACAGCTCGGTTTCTTTCTTTTTTGGATTGAAAGGCATATGTCTTGTGCTGTCTCTGGCAGTGAAATCAGTAGTGTGAAATGGCCTTTCCTTCAGCCTTGTGTGTTCTTTACTCACACACAGTGCATTGAGAAGTGCTGAACCAGGTGAGCAAATCCAATATTTTATTATACTTACTAGATAAGCCTGCTAAAGACAACTCACAGTATGGAAATATGGAAACCCAAACTTAAACTTACTGCAGTAATAGATTAGGGAATTGATTATTTTTATACCTTTCAAAAGGCTCCTCCTTGTAGATATATGTAAAGGCAGAAGATAGGCTTTTTATTTTTTATTTTTTTTGTTTTATTTTAATGATTTTAGTTAAAGAATTTCAGAGCAGGAAGGGAATCTGAGGGAGAGGATCTATTCTAACCTTACCATTTCACAGGTGAGGAAATGGGCCCTGAAAGGTGAGGCCTATAGCCTTGGGTTCCTAGTACCTCTTCCAATGTACTTTCAATTATATCTCTTTTTAAAAAATGTTAATGGTTGCCTAGGTTTACAATTTACATTTTTACTAATCTAAGTCCACCTTCAAATAGCAGTATTCCTGTGTAGTGTAGGTATCTTATAGCAGTGTTCCCACCTCTCCCATCCCACTCCTTTTGATGTTGCTGTCACTTATTTCACTCATCTATGTGCTGTAATCACCCAATACATTGTTACTATTACTTTAAACAGTTACCTTTCAGATCAATTAAGAATTTTAAAAAGCCACAAAGGTTTGGTTTTACCTTCATTTATTTCTTCTCCAATAAGCATCCTTTCTTCATGTAGTTGTTGTTTGCTTTGTTTTGTTTTTGCGGTACGCGGGCCTCTCACCGCTGTGGCCTCTCCCGTTGCGGAGCACAGCCTCAGCGGCCATGGCTCACGGGCCCAGCCACTCCACGGTCCAGGATCTTCCCGGACCGGGGCACGAACCCGTGTCCCCTACATCGGCAGGCGGACTCTCAACCACTGCGCCACCAGGGAAGCCCCTTTCTTCATGTAGATCTAAATTTCTGATGTATCTAATTTTCCTAATCCTAACCCATTTAACATTTCTTTGCGGGGCAGGTCTTTTGATGATGAATTCTCTGTTTTTGCTTGGTTAAGGAGGTCTTTACTTATCCTTCACTTTTGAAGGATACCTTTGCTGAATGTAGGATTCTAGGTTAGTACTTCTTGCTTTTTGAAAAGAAGCCCACTATTGTTCTTATACTTGTTCCTCTGTAGGTAAAATGGTTTTCCCTCCCTCCTCTTGACTTCTTTCAAGATTTTTCTCCTTGTCTTTGCTCTTCTGAAGGTTAAAGATGATACGCCTAGATGTCAGTTTTTGGTTTATTTCTGTTACAGTGTTTTTTGTTTGTTTGCTTGCTTGCGTTTTTTTGCAGTACGCGGGCCTCTCACTGTTGTGGCCTCTCCCGTTGCAGAGCACAGGCTCCGGACGCACAGGCTCAGCGGCCATGGCCCACGGGCCCAGCCGCCCCACAGCATGTGGGATCCTCCCGGACCAGGGCACGAACCCATGTCCCCTGCATTGGCAGGCAGACTCCCAACCACTGCGCCACCAGGGAAGCCCTGTTACAGTGTTTTTGACTTCTAGCATTTACTTTTGATTTTTTCTTAGAATTTCTGTCTCTCTGCTTACAATGCCCATCTCTTCATGCATGTTGTCTTTTTCATTATAGCCCATGACATACTAATGGTAGCTGTTTAAAATTCCCTGTCTGAGAATTCTAATATCTATGTTATATATGAGTCTCATTCTGATGCTTGCCCGAGATCTCTGATTTCTTGCTTGATCACAGATCTTGATCTGCCTTTTAGCATGCCTTTTAATTTTTGGTTGAAAGCTGGACATACTGTGTTGGATAATAGGAACTGAGATAAATGATCTTCTAGTGTGAGCAGGTATGCTAATCTGGCTAGGAGTTAGGCTGTGTTTAATGTTTAATGTTAGTTCTTGGTGCCAGAGGTTTCAAATTGTCCTAGGGTTCTTGTTTTTGTTTCCCCTCTTTGACTTTGGACTTCCCTAAGTACTTCTCCTCAGAGAGGACCTGTGTCTGGTATCTCTTTTAGCAGCAATCCACCGTTATACTGGAGCCCTGTTGGTGTGGTGGAAAAATGTGTGGGAGGGGAATGTTCTCTGATCTTATGATTAAATCTCAAGTCTTAATGGGCTTGAGTGTCTGGCCTATGACCACCACGTGTTTCTTTTTCTTGTTTTTTAAAATTAATTAATTAATTAAATAAGTTTTGGCCGTATTGGGTCTTCACTGCTGCATGCAGGCTTTCTCTAGTTGTGGCTAGTGGGGGCTACTGTTCGTTGCGGTGCACGGGCTTCTCATTGCGGTGGCTTCTCTTGTTGTGGAGCACGGGCTCTAGGTGTGAGGGCTTCAGTAGTTGTGACTCGTCGGCCCTAGAGCACAGGCTCAGTAGTTGAGGCGCACAGGCTTAGTTGCTCCGTGGCATGTGGGATCTTCCCAGACAAGGGCTCGAACCTGTGACCCCTGCAATGGCAGGTGGATTCTTAACCACTGCGCCGCCAGGGAAGTCCCATGTGTTTCTTCTTGGATAGCCCTGTCGTCCCTCTGAGGTAAGACACGATGGTGAGAAGGGGCTGGAGTGAGAGGAATGCCCTTTTCCCATGCTTTAGGACAAGGGTCTGGTAAAGTCTTTTTCCTGGGGATTAGGCCTTTGGGAGAGAGCTCTGGGTATATTTCGCAAGCATGATCCTTCCCTTCCACCTGCCGGAGCCATGAGTGAACCTTTCTCTGATTTTACCAGGAGAAATTGTTGGGGCTCCTGGAGGTAATACTCACCAAAGTAAGGGCTCCCCCTAAGACTGTGGTCCCCAGAATTGATCCTACCAGTTTATGGCTCTGGCACTTCTGATCCAAGTAAGTAGCTTTTGGCTGTGACTCTGGATTTGCCTGTCTCTCCACATTTTGGGGAGACAGTTTGCCCTGCAAACTCAGTTCTCTGATGAGTCCAAGAAAAGTCATTGGTTTTCAGTTTGTCCAGGTTTTTCCTGTAAGGACTGGAGTGATAACTTCCAAGCCATATGTTGGAGCCGAAACAATACAAAGGTTTTATATATATATATATATA